>NC_091432.1:28117148-28402283 GCF_964237555.1 Oryctolagus cuniculus | reverse complement strand
TAGAAACAGAGTTTGTATCTGGTAAACGTGTATCTAATGTTTATTGCCACACTGTTTTATGATCATTACTGCTATTAACTCATGTAGTCCTCATAACACACTCTAAAGTAGGCACTATTAGTATCTCCACTTGTAGTTTTAGTTGGGGTTTCAAGGCACAAAAAGGCTAAAAAACTTGACAAAGTCATAAAGTTAATTCCTAGCAGAATCAGAATTCAAATAGATTATTTGGTTTAATCATACATATTCTTAACCACTTGTCTATAATATCTAATATTTGTGATATCCAAGAATATAATATAGTTTCATTATATTTCTCAGTTGTGTTGCATGATTTGTACTTATATTTTATTTTGATTTGAAATAAAATCAATTCTACTTTGATGTAGATAAATTGTAGCTCCTCTGGGATACCATCAAACAGATACAAAAAATGATATAGAACAAGGTAGATACCTTTAATATGCTCTGGGCCTTAGTAAGCAACGAAAAAAATGAATTAAGTATTCCAGATATATAATATTGTTTTACTGCCACAAAGAAATATAGTCCCTCTTACTGTTATTGAAGTATGTGGCCTTCCTGATCTCTCCTTTATTTTTCAGCATTGTGCAGAGAAATGAGTGTAAGAAATATTTCACTGTTTCCTTGACTCTACAGGAAAAACAGCAGCTCAAGTAGGATGACGAATGGCAACTAGATTTCAACACATCATTGTCAGGGATACCATAGCATGGCAGAGAATCTGTCTCTGTAGATTTCACAATGGGTGGATGATGGCCCAGATTAGTACATTTCCTGGTTTTTAAAAGGAGTCAGAAATTCCATACATCTATGCATATACAAAACGAATGTGTATGTGCACACACATACACACGATACAAACTCTTGTATTGAATCTTGACTTTCTGTGTCAAAAACTTAATAAAACAAACCTGATCGCAGGTTGAATTCAAAATCTGGATCATGTCAATGCAAGATGAATGTCAAAGAGGTGAAATTAGGGGTCCATATCAGGGCCCCTGAATTTGAAGCTGGTGAAGTGAATGAAGCCAGCTGCTTGCCCTTGTACTCTTGTGTCATGAATCTGACGAATGGTACAGCTCTCAGGATTTGAAAACCCAAATATCTTCCTCTGTGTGTCAATGTCTGTATCTGTCCAAATAGATTAGTCTGTGGAAAGAAAGCAATCACAAAATTGTGACAATGAAAGTGTATTTCTTAAGCCATCTGTCCATGTCTATTTGGTTTAGTATTTCATTCAGGAAAATAAGTAACAAGCATCTCAACTATTATTGGTTACTGTCACAAAAAGAAGAGAGCTCTGGAAGGTCTGTCTCTTCAATTAAATGTTCCAGCATTTATTTAGCTTAAATCAGATACACTGCAAATTCCAGATCCAAAACAAAACAAAGCAAACGAACAAAAAACACAGGGAAGGGTAATTCTTGTACCAGATAGGGAAAAACCTGGATATATTTGGATAAGAACCCAATCAATATTAGATTTGTTAGATTTCCTCATTAAGTTATTAAAGATCAAAGGATAAACTACTGCTCATGAATTAAAAAGCCAAACACACTTCCTGAGAGTTGATTATGTCATGTTTTTTGTAATTATTGGTTATATTAAGTTTAAAGCATAGAAGACCATGTGGTGGTCTGTATTTCCTTTAGTAGCAGTTAGTCTGTCCTAACGCTTGTAGTAGGGGTAAGAGGGAACATTATTACAGTGCTACTTCTTTGTAAAAATATTGTTATCATTAGGAATAATCTGTTAAGCACCATTAGGAGACATTACAAGTTCTTTATTTTATTTGTAAAAAAGAAATGAGAAGATGCATACAATAAATTAAAAAGTGTCTAAAACTGGAAGTAAGCCTTTGCTCTATGTTATATTTTGAAAAACTTCCTAGAATACCAAATCCATGTCTGTATGGCAAGGCTAATCATCAGTTTAAAATTCTGAGATGTACTCTGTGTTCAGCTGACAAGACAGTTTTAAATAGAATTTAAGGCTCATTCCAGATGCCATCCATGGGAAGCCTTAGAAGGCTTCAGGAAGATTTCTTAGTTTTCCATTCCCCAGAGTACATGTTGTTGTTTCATTCAGTATTACCATACCCTTTGTTTATGTTCTCTGCAGAGCACCTCCGCATACAACTCCAGTTGTGGTTGTTTGTGCCCCATCTCCTGATAAATCTTTAGCCCTTTGCAGGGGGATCCTTTGTTTGGTGATTACCCACATTGACCACTATGTTATGTGTTCTAAGTATCTATTGAAAATTCACCTAAATTTCTATACAATTTCTCCTGTATGTGGGGAAGTATGTTAACTCAGTGCTATGGAGTGGTAAATATAAGTTAGGTTTTATTTAATTCTAAGTTCATCAGTTTATAAAGGTGATGGGACTATAGCCATGAGTGCAACTGAGAGGAATTTAACTCAAGTACTATACTCTGTCTATTCTAAAACAAATTCTAAAAACAGAGAGCCACTCTTTCAGAAGTATTAGCTTTTCCCAGTGAAGCAGACCCTATGGAGTAATAAAGCATAGTTTGCACTTGAAAGTAGAGAGATGTGAAGCAGATTATTTTTCTCAGGAAATAAAGTGCTTCACTCTATGTCTCAATCTTTAAGAGACTGTTTGAATGCAGAGTTACTGTAGCAGAAGAAAAATCTGATTTTCTAGTTACAAATCTTGCCTACTATAAAAAATAAATGTGCATTTGCATGATTATCTAAACACTTATTTATGTGCCAACTTCTTGCTATCAAGTAATGGATACTGAGTAAGCAACAGTGAAAATGAAGAATCCCCCACCATGCTTTGAGTTATTTTCCCTAGTCATTCTTAATAAATTCTCTTAGTTTGACTTCCTGTATTGTCTAGTTTTCATAGTTCAGAGAAAATAGGGGTGTTTATTTTGGAGTTATTTATGATTGCTTACTACAATGTTTATTTTAGTCAAGGTAGTATGTGCCAATAGTTGCAATGAAATTGCTCTGAAATTTAGGAGATGCTACTTGAATTCAGCCAAAGGGATGAAATGGGATTATCAACTTGTCTCTTTCAGTTGTTTCTAGTAGAATATCGGAATAAGCTTTCTAATTCTAAATAATTGCTTAGTTTAGTGGCCTTGATAAAACATATGTATGTTTATATATAAATGTATATTTCTATTAATGTCACTTTTTAAAATTATATTTTCTTCATATTACAACTCTATTTTTCTTTATCCTATCCCATAAATGATTTCTATCACAATTCTGAAGTAAGTTAAGTGTCCATTTGACATTATTATGCTAAACATATATTGCTCTATGTTACATGAATATATAAAGTAATCATTGTGTGCTCACTGCTAAGTAATACTGTTAAGTACAACAATTGTGCTGTTCCAAAAGCCAAAAAGCTTGCAATAAATAGGGGATCAACCTAAAAGAAAAAGACAGTACTCACTAGAAGAAACTCAGAATGGCAAATGAGTGACTCTTTGAGTATCATAAAACAAAATGATTACAAATGATTGAAAAATACTAAATAAATGAAACTCTTAAGCCAACAATACAAATCACAAAAAGAAAGAGCTACAAGAAATATACTAGACATTATTTATGGTGCTTAATAAAGCAGAAACTCATCACCAATAGTGGTAATTTCAAAAAATTAAGAATTTGTCAAATTTTTGGTAGGAATGAAATTTCTGGGTAGCCAATTCATGTTAGTTGATAACTCAAAACTCTACTGAGGAATAACAACTCATGTGAGTTGAAGCAATGATACCCTTTGAAAATCAACATTATTTTTTAAACTTTAAATAAAATTTATTGATTTATTTATTTGAAAATCAGAGTGATAGAGAAAGAAGGAGGAGGATGGAGAGAAAGGGAAGGAGGGAGGGAAGGAGAGAGAGAGAGAGAGAGAGAGAGAGAGAAAGAGAGAGAGAGATGGAGAAAGAGAGAAAGAGAAATTTTCCATTTGTTGATTTACTCCTCAAATGACGACAATAGTCAAGTATGGATCAGACTAAAGCTGGGAGCCAGGAGCTCCATCTTGATTTCCTACATGAATGGCAGTGTCCCAAGTTTTTGGGCCATCCTCTGCTGCCTTCCCAGGCATATTGACAGGAAGCCAGATTGGAAGCAGAACAGCCATGACTCAAGGCAACACTTTGGTAAGGGATGCCAGCTAGTAAGGCGTATTAATTTGTCTTTAAACCATAATGCATAAAATAAATAGAGAATTCAGCCTGCCCTATATCCTCAAATTTCATATAAACAAGTATTTTTCAAGTATTATTCCAGCAAATGGAAGATAGAGTACTAACACTGAGTGCTGATTATATTGAAGACAGTACTAGTTGCTTTAGTTGTATTTTCCACTTTAATATTTATAACAAGACCAAAATGTATTGGAAAAGTGGTTTGAGAAAGCCAATGACAGGAATCATAGTAGTTAAGTAACTTAGAGTCACTCAACTTGGAAATGACAGAGCTAAAATTTAAACTGTTGTCTGGCTGATTCCTTTCTCTGCACTATAAATCATTAAATTAGCTTTTGTAATATATTTTTGTAACACATTTCATTGAATTTGTTCAACTAGTAAATTTGATTTGCTATGCTAGCTTTTGTAAAGTAAAAATACAAAATTCCATGAGACTTCTGTTTATCTCTCACCTCATTTATGTTGGGTTTAGAAGAGCAGAGTATATTGTCTGTAATTATGCAATGAAGTCAATTTGAAGGTAATTTTTGCTGCTTAATTCTACCTTCTTCATGGAAACTTCTTTTGTTCCCAAAGAACTGGATGAATGATTTCTTTGTGTCATATATTAGAATTCATTTATTTGTACTATGAAACCTTCATGGAATACTTTGTATTTTCCTTTGAACAAAACTTGCAAAGCATTATTTCCCCTACTCAATAATTCTAGAAACTGATTCCATGATTTAACCAAATGTAAGAGATGGTTGTTGAATAAACCACTCTTGAAATATGAATTCCTTAACCTAAAAATATAGTTGTTTCTATCATGTCACGTAACAGAAAGGAACAGAGATTTACTATGGATGATTACAAGTCAGTATAACTCATGAAGTAAGTATTGATGCCGTAGGATTGATTTCACCTTGTTTTCCTGGTGATTATGTTCTAAGACAGTTTGGATTACTCAACATTTTCTGTTACCTGGGTCATGAAGCTAGTAATTTATTTTGTTAAGGAAAACATGTATACTTGTTGACATTTTTATCTCCTTATCTCATTCTCCTTCCAAATAGTAAATGTAACCTTAACACAAACATTAAAACAAACCAACACAGAAAATTTTATCAAAAGGAATTTTGAATATTTGCTCTTCTTTTTAAAAACATTACTTATTTATTTGAAATTCGGAGTTACAGAGGAGAGAGAGAGAGAGAGAGAGAGAGAGAGAATCTTTTCATCTGCTGGTTCATTCCCAGATGGCTGGAATGACCAGGGATGGCAGAGCCAGTTTAATGCCAGAATCCAGGAGCTTCATCTGGGTCTCCCACATGGGTGTCAAGAGCCCAAACACTTAGGATACCTTTGGTGCTTTCCCCAGCCTATTGCGTGGGAGCTGCATCCGAAGTGGAGCAGCCAGGATATGTGCTGGCACTCATATGGGATGCCAGCATCATAGGCGGCACCTTAGTCTGCTATGCCACAATACTACTGCTCACACTTTTTTCTGCATAATTTTCATTAAGTAAAGGATATAAAATTGAATAATATATCCTGGTTTTATACACATATGTGCCATTATCAGAAGTACTAAAATAGCATTTCTTTCTCCAGAACTATATGTATTAAATTATATATTTTACAGAAAATAGACACTTATGCATTTTTTAAAATATATTAATGCTGAATTTTATTTCCTTCAACTTAATCCTTGTAAGATGTTAATTCTATAGTTGCTTCAGATTGTCTGATCTATTTTATGGGTATAGCATTGAGAATAGTTCTGCTTATTTATTCTCAAAGGAAGACATAATGTACTTTTGCAGTTTGCAAAGAAAGAAATTGGAAAATGTACTTGTTCATTTTAAAATGTTCTATGTAAGAGTGGATATTCAAACCATTTTATAAAGGATCTTTGTCTGTTTTGCACTGTGGTCTGTATCCATAGAAGCAGCCTGAGCCTGACCAGTGTTCGTGCCATTTGTTCTTCCTCAGTTTCCATCTTGGTTCCACCTTCCCTTTGTTCAACGGCATTCATTCTACACTCCCCCTTCAGTGAAGTGAGCCACACTATGGGATGATCGCCCTAATAATGATCCTTCCTACTCAGTGCTGCTAAATGCTATATCACATACTGATTGATAGGTGATGTATTTCATTACTACAACATGTACAAATACTTGAAATCAATACTTCCCTTTTATTGTCCCTGGTTTTATTTTTGCTATCTCATTTTACAATATAAGGTTCCTGAGTTTCACAAGGTAAGATGAAGAGCTTCTTTAGGGTCTCCCTGTATAGAAGAATGCAGATACAAAATCTTGATAACTTTACTGCGATTATGAGGATCACAAGGTCTTTCAACAGTGTTCTATCCCTTTGATGATGTCTCAATCACTTACTTATCTTCTAATTTGGTACAAAAAAGGAAGGAGCCCTATTTAGTTATCAGCATTAGAAGTTATCAATTATGTGGGCTGAGATAGGGGCTGGCATTTTGGCTTAGTGTGTAAAGCTGCCTGATGCCAGCATCCTCTGGCTGCTCTACTTCCTATCCAGTTCCCTGCTAATGCACCTGGGAGAGCAGTGGAGCTGGGCCAAGGGCTGGGCCAAGACTGGGAGGAGCTCCTGGCTCCTGGCATTGGCATGGCCCAGAGCTGGGCTGTTGTGTTCATCTGGAGGGTGGAAGAAGACCCCCCTCTCTGTCTCTCTTCTCTCTCTCTCTGTAACTCTGCCTTTCAAACAGATAAATAAATCTTTAAAAAAATAAGAGGTCTGAGATAAGCATGGAATCATCTGCTTGTCTCTAGTTCGGTACCCTCCATTTGGTTTTTAAGTTCTTTAGTTCTCATCTGTAAGAAAATAAATGGGTAACAATTAAAAGGCAGTATCAAGGATAGTTTAATTACTAACATATCATTTCCTTCTTTTAAATTCATGTATGTATTCATTTATTTATTCTTCAGAAATCAATTAGTGAGCACCCACTGTGGGCCAGACGTTTATGCAGGCCTTGTGCTTACACCAGCGAAGACAATTACTGCCTGTAGCAGTGTTTCTGTGGGGCTTATGTTCTAGTGTGGTTCTTTCCGTGTGCAGCTCCACGGCTGTGGCAGAGCACCCGTGGCTCGGAAGTCTGGTTCACATCTTCCACACCAGCGGACCTGATGTCAAGTCTGGGCTCAAGTACCAATTATCTGTGTGAGCTCTGACAAGTTGTTTTCATTTTTCTAATCCCTACTCTTCACATTGATTTAAAGAGAAAAATAAAATGCCGGGCAGAATTGAAATAACTGAACAAAGTAACACGTACAAAACACTCTCTAAAGATATTAGTACTTCTCCTGTGATAGAATAATGAATAGAATTTTAGAAAAAAAGAATAGCCATATTATTATTCTTCCTGAAGCTCCTTAGAATGCCAATTTGAATGATTTATATTTTCACTTTCTCAGAAGAGAAATTCTCTCCTTTATTCCAAAAGTTGCCCATTTGTGTTTTTTTAAAATACTGCTTATTTCCTCCTTTATGTCACCCAAAATTCTTAGAGGAAATAAAAGAATCTCAAGTTTAAAAGAAAAAGAAAGGGAAGCATGAAGTGTACCTTTAATTCAAGCTAAGTGCATTGTGTTTCCTCCTCAAACTAAAGTTTCGGTTCATAATAGCTGGTTGTCTGGATTAATACAAAGAACTTTGACTTTGTAAGCACCTGCTAGGCAGGTCTATAATCTCTAACAGGCCCGGTAATCACGTTCATAGCCAAATAAGTCTGGGCAACAGAATTTTGCTTCATCAGATTTGCTTAACCTTTTGGAAGTCTTTTATCTGATTGTCAGCATCTACGGATACCACCCCCTGGGGCAGCCTTCCCCAAGTAGTCCAGTGCTACCTGCTGGAGATTGTCTTTTATAAATGAATTCTTCCTTCCCACTGCAATAATTGTGTTTTGAGTAGAGCTAAATGTACACTCCTCCCAGCTGGAAGTGGAAATTCTCAGGAAGAAGAAGAAAATATTAGGTGGTTGATTGCGATTTTCTGTGAAAGTTTTGTAACAGGCTGAAATATAAATGGACAGAAGAGCTGTGTTTAATTAATGTAGAGTATCCTATTTTTAAAAGTATTTATTATTTTCATTTATTTATTTGAAAGGCAGGCAGAGAGACTGAGCATGGTTCACTCTCAAATGACCACAATAGCTTAACTGGGACAGGCTAAAGCCAGGAACCCGGAACTCATTAGTTCTGCAATATGACTGGCAGGGAACCAAGTATTTGAGCTTCATCTGCTGTCTCCCAGAGTGAACATTAAGCAGAAGTGGTGTTGGGACTCCAACTCAGGGAACCCAATATTGGATTTGGGCTTCCCGAGAGACATGTTAAACATGCGCCAAATACTGGCTCCTAATATATGTTGTTCATTTGAAGTCTTTACGGAGTAAATGAGTTTAGAGGCTTTAGCAAACAAGAAGCAAGTTCCTACATGGGTTCCTGTCAAACTTTCGCTTCTTCCTGACAAGCAGTTCTAAGACAGGAAAATGTGTGACAGTGAGGGCTGATCTTTGGGAAATTCTAGTGGCTGGCACAGTGGCTATCAGGATTAATGAGCCAACAACCGAAGCTACTTCACAGAATTTAGGGGACAATAAATACATGAGACAAAGTAGATGTCTTTCCTCTTTAAGAAAACACAAATGATTTTCATATGCACAGAAGCAGACTTTCTTTCAGTTGTGAAAGGAGTGCAGATACGCAGCCCAAAAGCAGACAGTGCACTCCTTCTGCAGGAAGTCTGGTTCCACAGACACACTGGGAAGAACTTGTTTGCTTGTGTTCTGAGAGTCTGGAAAAGTAATTCAGCACAGCTTTAGCTGTGACCTTTGATTATCTCTCTAATCCTTGCTTACTCAAGACGAGTAATAAAACTGCCCTTTGCAGAATCCATATTTCTAGAAGAAACCTCAGATGCCAAGTTCAAAGGTGAGAAAGACTCAGGCTGTGATAGAATTTAATGTTGTATTTTCATTCGCAAGGGGGAAAGAAACACATTCAGAAAAAATATGGGAGCGAAGATGGAATTTTGAGTGCAACAGTCCACTGATTAATTTGCAAAATATCCTGAAAATATTAATATAAACAAGAACCAACACAATTTCTACTAAAAATTAGATATGATATAATGATGTGGTACCAATGTTTGAATATTTGAAATTTATACTTCATATAAAAATGTAAGACACAGGGAAAACTACCTACATATTTTTGAGAAATTATTTATGCTTTCTATACCTGGTATCATTCATTGGCTTTGAAACTCTGGTTAACTGGTACTGTTTCATTTTTTTCACCCAGAAAATATGAGGCATGGAAAGGCAAATGAGTTTGCTGAAGTTCATAAAAGCAGCAAATGAAAAGCCTAGGATTTGAACACCATGTTGTCTGTAAGCAAAAGGACTGAAATTGTGAGCTGTGTAAACTGATGCTCTCCAGCCTCTAGCTAGATTCCTGTACCTTTGTAGCTTGAGCCGTGAATACTCATTCTCCAAGAGGGTTGTGGAAATATTGGGTTCAGCACAGACACTGAAATCCAGATGCATTGGAGATTATGAGAGCCCAGGGGTAGTATAGTTCTCAATGATAACTGCCCTGCCCCAGATGACTAGTTTAAAGTGGTTAAGAGAATTGACTGTAAAGCTAGACCATTAGAATTTTAATCCTAATCTGAATAGCTATCTGACCGCAAGCAAATTATAAAACTTTCTGTGTTTGGAATGTGCTTAGCCTCATAGTCAAGATGCCACTGCCCCATTAGCCTCCCTGAGTTTGGTTCCCAGTTCTGGTTTGTGATTTCCTTTTTTCTGGGTATGCAGACTCTGGGATGCACTGGTGATAGTTCAAGTAATTGGGTCCCTGATGACCAGGATTGAATTCCCAGATCCCAGCTTCACCCTGGCCCAGACCTGGGTATTATGAGGATTTAGAGAATGAATAAAAGGTGGAAATTTTTTCTCTATCTCTCTTTTTGTTTCTCTGTCAAATAAATATTTTTCAAATTTAAAAAAACACTGCATTTTATAAACTTTTCATAAGGGTTAAATTAGTTCACACGTGAAAAGAGTTTGCATTACTCTCTTGTGTGTTTCTTCTATTGTTATTATTATATGTGTTTTCATAGGAGGAACTCAGAGACAAGGTTCAGGAATAGCAAACTGGATATCAAGACTCAGATAATATGTTTATGATAGTGGGAAGCCAGTCAGACTAAACTACCACTGTACAGCAAAAAAAGAAAGCACATTCTTGGATTTTCTTACCCTTGGGCTATTGATGCCCGATACTCTGCCTTCTGCAGAGAGACTAACTGGTAACCCCATCTAATGTCTGTAGACCATTGTCCTGATGGAGACTGGACATGGCTGTACTTTTGGGCAACTGCTTTGATGACTGTATGTTGAATAAGCCAGAGTAACCAGAGTTAGAGGTGGCTACTTTCTCTCTGACTCATCATTGATAGAATGCAGCCTCCTCAAAAATATGTTATTTCAAATTTCTATGGACTGAATAATGGAAGTGTTGGGACTGGCACTGTGGCACAGCGGATTAACTCCTTAGCCTGAAGCGCCAGCATCCCATGTAGGTGCAGGTTCAAGACCCGGCTGCTCCACTTCTGATCCAGCTCTCTGCTGTGGCCTGGGAAAGCAATGGAGGATGGCCCAAGTCCTCAGGCCCATGCCCCCACATGGGAGACAGGGAAGAAGTTCCTGGCTCCTGGCTTTGGATCAGCGCAGCTCCAGCCATTGTGGTCAATTGGGGGGGTGAACCATCAGATGGAAGACCTCTCTCTCTCTCTGCCTCTCTTCTCTCTGTGTAACTCTGACTTTCAAATAAATAAATAAATCTTAAAAAAAAATGGAAGTGTTTACATTTAAAATAAAGTGGTAAAATTGCAACATATTTATTATGTATATAATTACTATGTGCATATATACACCACATTTTTTGGCTGAATTACTTGAAGGACGATTCTACACCTTACTTAAGGGTAGATACCTATTATCTATGACACATAAGACATTTAAATAAAGTAAGGATCACAAAGATTTATGGCATTTTCATAAGTAGCATGGTTTGAGCTACGTTAAAAACCAAAAGATGCCCTCAAAGATTTCACATATATATTTATATTTTATTTATTTTCATTAGAAGTAGGAGTTATCAAAAAATATCTATACTTTCCACACTCTCCTGGCTGGCTGATTATCTCTGCCAGAAGACTTTGAGTAGAAGTGACATGTTTTACCTTCAGGTTGACGTTAACAACACTTGTGTTTCCTACATCCCTGCATTTCCTTGTAATGAACCTCTTGGAAGCTATGTGCCCCAGATCATGTATCTACAAGATGAATGTATACAACCTATCTGATTGGACTTTATGACCTTGAAAAAGAAGCCTGTGATGTAGGAATTTATCTGCCATTACAACAAATACTCTCCTGATTAATACAATGATTGGACAAATTGGTAATTTTAGATTGGCCTTGAAAAATGAATGGGAGTTACACAGGCATACTTTTCTAGATAAAGAAAACTATAACTAAAAAGGAATGGAAGAATGAAAGTTCATTGTCTGATGCAAGAATATAACAGAATGTCATTGTTGGCAAAACCAGTGATGTTTTCCTTGTAAAGAACAGTTTCTGTGTGGGAAGGCATTGTATCTCAGATAGTCAAGATAGCTCAGGACAGCGACATCCCATACTGGAGTGCCTGGTTTGAGTGCTGGCTCCCAGCTAAGGCATCCTGGGAGGCAGCAGGTGATGATTCAAGAGCCACTCACGTGAGCGACACAGATAGAGTTCCATATCCTGCCTGGAACTGTTACGGGCAGGTGGAGAGTGAACCAGTCACTGGAAGATGTCACTCTTGTTTCGCCCGATTCCCTTCTCTTGCTGTGCCTCTCAGTTAGATGAAAAGAAGCAAATAAGTATTTTTAAAAGAGCGCATTGATTGTATTAGTTTAATTTTCTCACCTTTAATGTATACTATTTTCTTTTAATCTAATTGCCAACATGCATCAAGATAAAGTAGATTGATGATTGTAGCAATCTGCTGGGGGAACAGAAGTAGGGGGAATTGTTTTCATTGAAGCAGCACTGATCTTGTTGCCTTTGCTTTGCATTAATACCACTTACATCACACCAGCTGCATCAATCCCTTGTCTTTTCTGGGCACAGGCATCCAGTGATTCTATTGAAGGTTGTTTCTTTTGGATGTAACAAGAAGTGAAATGATTATATTTTTAAAATATTTTATTTATTTATTTATTTGAAAAGCAGAGTTACAAAGAGAAAGAGAAAGAGAGAGTTATCTCCCTTATGCTGGTTTACTCCCTAAATGGCCAGAGCTATTACAAGCTGAAGCTAGGATCCAGGAGCTTCTTCTGGGTCACCCATGTGGTTGAAGGGGCCCAAGAACTTGGGCCATCTGCTGCCTTCCCAGGCACAGCGGCAGAGAGTTGGATTGGAAGTGGACCATTCAGGATGCAAACCTGTGCCCATATGGGATATCATCATCCCTGCAGACAGTGACTTAATCCAATGCCATAGTGCCAGCCCTGAGAAATGCCGGTTTTATCCAGACCACATAGGAAAATATAAGTAATAATGTATTTTCTGTTCTTATATTTAGCAATTGGAGATTTTTAAACATAAATTTTGAAGGATGCATATTTTACCTATGTCTTCTGTAGAGGAGCATATGCCCTAATCATTGTATCTTAGAATGTGAACTTTTGCCAGTCTCCACATATCACCATCAGGTGGAAGACAGTTAAAAAACTTGGGTAGATTGAGAAAAGTAGTCATATTGTTTCAAAAATATCCCTCCTTCTTCTGGTGTGCCCTAGACTGACCCACAAAGCGAACTTTCTCATCTGAAATTAAGAGATGACATTACTTGGAATCTTATGCAACTATCAGAGGAGATAAGTTGCAGCTACCATGGCAGTATTTACTGGAGTATATCCTTTAACCTTCAGGAATGTGATGATGGCTTCTGTAGCAGCATATAAATGCATCATACTACCACTGAATATTGAAGGAAGTACAGCAGTGCCAACATTGACAAGTGGCATTAACTGACCAGCAAGGGTTGATACATGGGTCTACTCTGATAGCTCAAGCACAAACTCCAATGGATAATTGGTAACATATAGTCCTGATCTCATATTGGGTCCAATATAAGTGAAAGTCATATAAAGTCATCATGGCCGTACCATTCTAAAAGCCCAATTTCATGCAGTCTCACCAAAAAAAAAAAAAAAAAAAAAAAAAAAAAAAGTATTTCAATCATCAGTCCACCCTCCTAGATCCCTATGGCTATAGGGTTCCAAGATGACCTCATCCTTGTGAGTGCTGAATTCGTCCAAGCATTTAATGATGTTGAAGGGAAGAGAGGATAGGGGAGAGCCTTCCAGAGATAAAATGGTGACTAGGACTCACACAGTTCTGGTTTTGCACTGGATCATTCTGCTTAAATAGAAGAACTAGAGACAGACTTGGAAAATTTTGAGAAAGTTTTCCAAGGAGTTGGGTCCTCTGATGTGTGGGAACCAGGCAGGACAGAATTCTTGCTTAACAAAAAAAGCACTATCATTTGAAGTGTAAGCACTCCAGATGATCTGAAGTCTTAATGTGGCTTTTTAAACCTTAATTTCTATTAGAGAAAATTAGATTAATTGTCCTTCAACATGTTGACTTCAGGGGTTTGCAAAAAGGTCAAGGAAAATGCATGTTACCAAAGAAATTATGCATGAATTTGAAAAATTTTTACAGCAAAATAAACTTAATTTTCAATTTCTGACATCCATGAAATTTTCAAAATCCTCTTGTGTGTGTCATATTTAACTATCTCTTGGCTCATTTTTCCATTCTGTCCATCAGCAACTGCAGATTCTTCTCCAAGTTATTTCTTTTGTCAACACTGAGTAATTCATATTGATTTGCTACACGTGGTTTCTTCTCAAGCTCCCATGTTAAAACATTGAGAAGATGAGAATTGTTCATTACAATAGGCATTCTTCAAACATATGTTCAATGGTAACATTCTCCTTTTTTTGATGTTTCAGGGGGAAATCCTTCTCTTTATAACTGCCATCAGTATAGATGCCAGTCTGTGTACTATTAGCTACAGAGATTCCTGAACAGTTATTGAGCTGTAAATGAAATGACAGATTCCCCAATGTCATGTTGGCAACAGAACTGAAAATCCACAAGACCCAAGCTAACTAATAAGCTACAGCGTGTGAACTGGCATCAGCCTATGTGGAGAAGATCAACATTTACATGGTGAATGCTCACCATCATTCCATATGAGCTGGAGGAAAGAAAAACAGTTGGTTATTTCAAGCTCATTTTCTATAACCAGGTTCAAAAACACTCAGTAACCAACCTCAGTTCCTTGTCCTTCGTCCTGGTAAAATCTGATTACCTTTAATACCACCAAACCAAATGTTTGCACTTCCTTCATGGCTGAATCTCCAGAGCCACATTTGGCTTTTCCTTTCCCTACCACACTGGTGGTGGAGCTACAAGAATTGGTCTTAGAGCTAGTGCCTTACTTGCCACATGCCACCTTTCTATCTAGACAGGAAGAAATGCAGTTTACTCATATTTCTTTCACTATTTTTAGCCCATGTTTAGTGATGATGACTTCAATTGACCAGTTTAATTTTTAAAAAAGATTTATTTATTTATTTGAAAGAGTTATTCAGAGAGAGAAGGAGAGGCAGAGAGAGAGGTCTTCCATTTGCTGATTCACTCCCCAATTGGCCACAATGGCTGGAGCTACACTGATCCAAAGCCAGGAGCCAGGAACAACTTCTGCGTCTCCCATGTGGGTGCAGGGGCCCAAGAACTTGGGCCATCTTTCACTGCTATCACAGGCCATAGCAGAGAGCTGGTTAGGAAGTGGAGCAGTGGGACTCAAACTGGCACCCATATGGGATGCTGGCACTGCAGGCAGCAGCTTTACTTGCTATGCCACAGTGCTAGCCCCAACCAGTTTAATATTAAACTGCTTATAATTTACGTGCAAAATAATTGAGGACAATATTCTTATCTCACAAAATCTAGTTTCTTCCTCTTTCTATCTTATGCCCTTTAAGTTTCTATCAACTTATGGTTACCTGGTAACTAAGGTAGCTTTAAATCAAGATATCTGTTTTTCTTGTTTCCATGTCAACCAATTGGCAAAATTGTCCTTTTTCTAACAAAGGTAGAGTTAGTACATAATAAACTATTTTTTCTAGAAATCAATAAAATTTTTTTAATATTTGCTATTTTGGGGAAATTATTTTCTTTTAAAACCACTTTGCTATAAAACTATAAGAAATAAAATAGTTAAAAATAGAAAATAGTTTCTTAATGAAAAAACTCTTCAAACAAATTAGGATGTTTCTTCTGAGTGGTGTATTTTCATTTAGTCCTTGGGGAGAGACTTTTTTCTTAAAAGATTTATTTATTTCATTTGAAAGTCAGAGTTACAGGGGGAGAGCAAGAGTTAGAGTGCGAGAGAGAGGAAGAGAGAGAGAAGAAACTGGTCTTCCATCCACTGAGATACTCCCGGGATGGCCAAATGGCAGGCCATGGTTGGGCCAGGCCAAAGCCAGGAGCAAGGAGCTTCATTTAGGATCTCCTAAATGGGTGGCAGAGACCCAAAACATGAGCCATCCTCTGTTGCTTTTTCCTGACCATTAGCAGAATGCTAGATCAGAGGTGGAGCAGCCAGAACACAAACCAGGGTCCATATGGGTGTTGCAGGTGGTGGCTTTACCCAGTACACATACCACTGGTCGCTTGGGGAAAGATTTTAACTTGTGAGAACCAGAGGATATAAAAGCAGAAAGGAGTCAGAATTGGTGAGAATAACAAAGTCCATATATTGAGTTTGTAAGATTTATTTTATGATGTTAGAGATGAATAAAACTGAATAAGATGGAATAGGAGATCAATAGTGAATTTTAGTTTCAACTCCATGAAGAATTTGTTCATCAATTTAGTCAATGATAATGATTGAATCCTAATTTACACTGAGCCCTATGCTGACAGCAGGGAATACATCATCATCATGGAAATGGTAATCTAAAATGAAGACATATGATCAAAAGTAACAGACTTCAGTGAATTAAAATTTTAACTATAAGTGAAATGTTGGAAAGGCTAACAATTCTTGTGTAAAGTCAGTTCACACAGGCCTCTTAGTACTGTAAGACTGGTACAAAATTTCTGTGAAAAATCTACCCTAAGTTCTGAAATTTGGTTGATGAGAAGAGGATACCTAAGTCCAAGAGGGAGTTGAAGGTTGTTAATATGATTTCAGAAGTTAGTGAAATGAGCAGAAGCATAGTTCATTAGAAATATAAGCATCAAGCAGCCAAGAATCCATCCATGCACTCCATATTCTTCAGAGTCTCAGATAGTTGATTTATCTAGGCAGTGAAAACCAGGATGATGCCTTTAACTCAAGTGAAGATCTGCCACTTTCCAATGACTCCAATAAGGAGACTATAGTTCACAGGCTCTAAAGGTGATCTCCAATTATCTCCACCTTCTGAAACCTTCAAGCTGGTATACGCCCCTCCCCTTTGCCGGGCCTCTTACCTACTTCTTACCAAGAGAATACAACAATGGTGCTGGGTTCTGCCTTCAACCACATGATCCTGGAAACATTTTTCTCCAGTCATGAGTTGAGATGAGACTGCTCTTCTGGTGGACAACTTAACTGCAAGAGTGTGGGAGGTGCAGGAGCAGAAGATCCAGCTAACCTGAGACTGGATTCCTGATCCATGGAAACAGTGAGATAAAACATGTATGTTTCTCTAAGTCACTAATATTGTGATAACTTGTTACACAGCATTAGATAACTGTGTAGAGGATAAGACTCAACTGCATGAGAAATTAAAAAAAAAAAATCGTGAATCTAATTATAGCCATGGAATAAGCATGCTTTGATCTTGAAAAAGTAAGTTTACATCTTTAGACTTTGAAGCCTCACCACTACACTAGACACAAAGGCTAACTTATGGCAAGGAAGTATGTTTTTATTTTATTAATTTATTTTTTAAAGATTTATTTTATTTACTTGAAAGAAAGAGAGAGAGAGAGAGAGAGATCTTCCATCCGTGGGTTCACTTCCTAAATGGCTGCAATGGCTGGAGCTAAGCCACATGGGTACAGGGGCTAAAGGACTTGGGCCATCCTCCACTGTTTTCCCAGGCACATTAGCAGAGAGCTGGATCAGAAGTGGAGCAGCTGAGACTTGAACTGGCACCCATATGGGATGCCGGCTCTGTAGGCCAGGGCTTTAGACCACTGCGCCACAGTGCCAGCTCCAGGAAGTATGTTTTTAGATTAACTTGAATCCGTGGTTTTGTAAAACAGCCTTTAAGAAACCTATTCTAATAAAAGGTATTGTTTACATATTGGCCATAATCATAATAATTATTATGTTGTGCATTTCTGAAAATCAAATAGAATAATAGAGTGAATACATACAAAAATGCTTAGGATGTTGACTAGATCTCATTTGATGATAGTATTATTATCAGTTCCAAGTGGAAGGAATTGGTCAAAATCTGAAGACTATCAGGGAAATATCAACCTGAAAATTTTCTGAATGATTGCAAAACTCAGAAGATCAAGCAGATACACTTTGGCAAACACTACAGCCCCTCATTAACAAGTAATGTTTCTTTAACATCTATTCCTATAAATCCCACATGTCTCACTGCAATATGTTATAATTAAAAACTATTAATGTAGTCACAATTTTGCAAAAACATTTATCATCTCCAGTAAAACCACTGTGTAATTATTACCATTTCACAGCTTAAGGTTAAGCAGCATTTACTGATTTTGCTATTGGTGTGATTTAATGGTTTTTCAAATCCCTGGAATAGTAAAATAACATTAGGCAGGTAGTATCTTTCATCTGCAAATCCCTGCTATTTACAGCTATCAAAACATATCATTACAAGCAAAAGGCAGGGAGATAGAAGGGAACAAATCCATGCATTATTCAAAATCTGCTTTTCTCTTCTGCTAGCTTTCTCAAAATCTTCTTTCTTTAGGAGATGCCCAGAAGCATGCATGTAGATTGGTTTATTAACAAGATCATTAATCAGAAATCCATGAGTCATGATATCCCATTGATCAGAAAGCAAAAAAACAAAACAAAACAAAACCCACCAATTTACCTATAAGTAGATGTGGAATCTAACTGCAATTCATTATAAATTGCTTTAATCACAGCTTATTAATTTAATAATTCAGAAAGTAAAAAATGTGCATGTGACTAATGTATACTTTGCAAGCTAATAAACAGTCTCAGTTTTCAAAAAAGCTTTGTTGTATGTCTACCTTAGGAAAAAGCAGTAGTTCTCCATTCACATTTCAAAGTGATTTTTCCATTTGTGATCATTCTTTTATTAGGGAATTTTCTCAATCCTCACTTATGAATGAGAAATTATAGTGTACAGGACTATGATCCCATCTCTGATTGCAAAAAATTCTTTTTAAAATCACTATGAAAGATTGTGGGGAGCAATTCAGACTAGACTAAGTTACTGGAATTAAGACTTATTCTATGCATCTGCTCTCCCACAATATGGCGCTGAGAAGGGAGTAACAACTTCTACGCAGCTGCCTCTCGCCAACTTGAGTGATGACCTGCAGGAGCTGATCCTGCTCCTGATTGGAGGAGAGCAGCGTACTCGGCGTGTGGGTAGCAGAGTTGGGATTGGTGGAAGAGGACTATAAAGGAGGAGAGAGACAACATGCACCAGGAACATCTAAGAGGAACACCTGTGCAGCCCCCGAGAGAGCCGGCCGGTGGTGTGCCGCTCCCCTGCGGAAGTGGGGAAAGTGGCAGGGGGAACCGTCCTTCCACGGAGGTGGAAGGGACGGTAGCCAACCCGGGAAGAACCAGCAGCAAACCTGGGGAGGGCCGAGCAGACGAAAGAACAACTCAGGGTGCTGTGTCGTTCCTCCACGAAGAGGGGGAGCGACAAAAGATTGTCTTCTACCTCTTGGAAAACGGTGATTTCTGATAAGAAAAAATATTCTTTTCTGCACCTCAGTTCTACATCTGTAGGTGTAAAGCAATAATACCCATTACCTAGTTGATAGTGTTGAAATGAAAATCATTAAACAGCCTAGTGGAAAGAAGGGGACATCAAAGAAGGAAGTACTTTTCTCTGAAGGGAGGAGAGAACTTCCACTCTTCTTATGTCTTCATCTAAATAGTGACGGAGTCTGTGAACCCAAAAGGCTTGCATGACAAGAGCCTTGGGTGATCACTAATGTCATAAATAAGAGTGTCAATTGTTAAATTAACAACAGGAGTCACTGTGCACTTGCTCCACATGCAGGACCTCTGTCCTTAATGAGTTGTACTATGAGAATTAATGGTAAAACTTGTCTTCAAACAGTATGTTATACTTTGTGTAGGTGCAAACTTAGTATAGAGTTGACCTTCTGTATATAAAGATAATTAAAAATGAATCTTTGGCTGGTGCCGCGGCTCAATAGGCTAATCCTCCGCCTTGCAGCACCGGCACACCGGGTTCTAGTCCCGGTCGGGGCGCCGGATTCTGTCCCGGTTGCCCCTCTTCCAGGCCAGCTCTCTGCTGTGGCCCGGGAGTGCAGTGGAGGATGGCCCAAGTGCTTGGGCTTTGCACCCCATGGGAGACCAGGAGAAGTACCTGGCTCCCGCCATCGGATCAAGCGCAGTGTGCAGGCCGCAGCGTGCCAGCCGCGGCAGCCATTGGAGGGTGAACCAACGGCAAAGGAAGACCTTTCTCTCTGTCTCTCTCTCTCACTGTTCACTCTGCCTGTCAAAAAATTTTAAAAAAATGAATCTTAATGAAGAATGGGATGGGAGAGGTAGTAAGAGGTGGGATGGTTTGGGGGTGGGAGGGTGGGTACGGGAGGGGAATAACTGCTATAATCCACAAATTGTACCTATGAAATTTATATTTATTAAATAAAAGCTTTCTAAAAAAGGGAGTGAGATTACATGGTAAAAAAAAAAGAAAATCATTAAACATAAGAAATTTAATAGATGCATATTTTAAGTAGTAATATTACCAACAACATTTTCTTAATATTACAATAAATTGATAGTAATATGCGTTATCACTATTCTGTAACACACAATATTGCATCACAACTAATGCATTATGACATTGATTTTATAGGCTAATACTAATTATAATTTATGTTTGAATTCAAAACTTCTATTTCTGGGAAAATAGGCATATGATTAGAATCAAAGAAGTATTTATGATTCAATTATGCTGTTTAACTATACTTTCTACAGTAAATATTTTATCTGGAGAGTGAAATTACACTATATCCCTAAATCTTTTGAGACTGGATAATCATATTAATATGGAGGAATTCAAAATCTTTTCTTGTTTTTAATAAATAAATATAATTGATTGCACATTTTACAACAAAGAATCTAAGATTCAAAGTGTATTACCCGGAGCCGGTGCTATTGCGCAGCAGGTTAATGCCCTGGCCTGAAGCACTGGCATCCCATATGGGAGCCGGTTCTGGTCCCGGCTGCTCCTCTTCCAATCCAGCTCTCTGCTATGGCGTGGGATAGCAGTCGAAGATGGCGCAGGTCTTTGGGACCCTGCACCCAAGTGGGAGACCTGGAAGAAGCTCCTAGCTCTTAGCTTCTGATTGGCACAGCTCCGGCTGTTGCGGCCATCTGGGGAGTGAACCAGCTGGTGGAAGACCTCTCTCTCTGTCTCTATCTCTCTCTGTAACTCTGTCTTTCAAATAAATGAAATAAATATTTAAAAAAGTATATTACCCATGTTAAGTGATGGTTAGTTATTAAAATTGTATCCAAATTACTTGAAAAAATGTTTCTAAATATATTCATATAAACCTTTGTTTAAAATTTTCTTCCGAAGTTCATTTGAAATCTATGCAAATTTTTTTTATTCAGTCATTGTGATAATTATAATATTCTTTGTAATGATTCACATGTTTTTGCTTTTATTTTCAATAGGAGAATTCATTGTGGCTTTCGTATCAATTACAAACTCCAAAGACCTAAGCAAACCCTGAAAAACTTCCTACTAACTAGTCTAGCCAGATGATAGAAAGATGAAAGTGAGTAAGTTGCTTTTATTATTTTCTATTTCAAGCTGCTCATACATTAGTTACTTTGCCAAAAATCAGTGATATGATCAGTTTCTTATCTAAACATCTGTCAAATGATTGATTCTAACAGTAATTCTATATCTCTGAAAAGCATGTCTATTTCTTGTCCATTTATGAGTGATTAATTTTTTTTTCTTTTTGCAAAGAGGTAATATAGTGGTCAAAATATCTGAGATGAGAAGTTTGCTATGGCAGAAAAAGCAACACTAGGAAAACATTTGATAGTCAAGAGACCAAGAAATGAATTTATGACATCAGATATCAATTTGATTAATATTCTATAAGACAAAATCTCTAGGGAGTTCGGTATTTTGTCTTTAAAATGGGATAGTTTTAATACTCTGCTTTCGCTTCAGATTGCATAAATATTTCACCTTTTAAAATGGGGCACTTTTTCTTCAATGCTCTTGTAGTTTTGATAATTAGAAGTATCTGTCCGGGATGGTCAGCTACTAAAATTTTTCTAAGCTTCAATGCAAAGATACCACCATCTTACACTTAGTGCAAGATGTTTCTTGTTACCCATTGAATAACCCCACTCCCGATGGAATCCTTAGAGCCTATGAATATTTGACCTTAAATGGCAACAGGGATCTTGCAGATGTGATTAAATTATTGATTTTGAGATGGAGAAATTCTCTTGGATTATTTGTGTCAATCCAATATAATCACAAGATTCTTTATAAGAGGGAGATAGAGGCATAAGCATTAGAGACAAAAGGGCAATATGATGATAGAGCATTAGATGTTCTGCTGCCAATTTTGAAGAGATAAGAAGGGGCCCCACACCAAAGAAATCAAGTGGCTTCCATCTACTGGAAAATGCCTGTCCATGTGTCTCCCCTGAGTCCTGTAGGGGGAATGTGGTCATTTTGACAACTACAATTCAGACATTGTACTGTTGGTAATTTGCTTCATGTACAATAGATTAACATACCCGTTCTACTAGAGATAAAGGCGTGTCAGAGATGGGTGAGTTTTGTGATTTGGTAAGTTTTAATTTTGACTAGTTTGTATAATTTTTGCTATTTGTGACTTTTGAACTAATCTTTCTAAAATAAATATAGCATGGAAATTTGAAAAAAAAAATCTACTAGAAGCAGTCAGAAAGTCTTAGATTCATTTTATATATTTTCAAGGCTGATTTCCTAGAAACATTTTCACACATTAAAGTCAAAGTGTGAACCATACATTGAGAAAAAGAATTCAACTGTGTTATTATATCTCCAGTGTTTGAATTTATTAAATATGGTTTATTATTAACAAAATCTACAAAAATATATTAGAGCTAAAAAATCAAAAGCCATATAGTTTTTGTCAAAAGAGCTACAGATAGAATCTATGTATTATTTTTGATAGGTGATAAATTATGAAAATTCTATAATTTCATGGTAAAATGTGCAGTCTTTGTTAGAATGTTCAGCAGCATAGTTTCTGGATCTCACTCTCTGTCACCAAATCCTAAGTGTGTGATTCAGAAAATGCTTCTCTTCTATCCTGTAGCTACTCATTTGTGAAGCAGAGGTTAAAGTGATACCTTCTTTTAAGAATTATGCAAATTAATACATGCAGACCTTTGATTAGTGTCTGATGCTAGGTAAACAAGGTTTGAGTGTGTCAGCTATTTTTAGTGCTGTTCTTGTATGATCCCTGCCGGGTCCAAGTGACGTCAAGTTTTCATTTTATCATTTACCAAACACAGTGTTGTATTCCATTGTAAGAGGGGTACCTATGTTCTATCATAAAATAAATACATTCCTAATCTCTAAAAGGATTTGCAGAATCCCCTCCAATTTCGCTCTCACTTTACCTAAAAGAAGTTTAATATTTAAAATGATTGATTCATGCAGAAACATAGCTGCAGGTATAAAGAGCTTTCCAGCCCTTGTTTGTAAGGCAGCTAGTCTTCTAAAGGAAGGGTAGTTTTAACTCAGTTGATTTAAATTCTAGAATGTGGATTCAAGTTTGGAACAAAATTTCCTGACCATTCGTGATTGCTTAATTGGTTTTTAATTTGAAGGGAACCAATAAACAGCCTCCTCAATTGTCTTAAATTTGTATTTTTTAGCCAATTTTTTTCTCAAATACTTTTTTATATATTGCAGGATTTTAAGAATTTCATTTTTTGCACAAATTTCAAACAAGTCAAAGTTTTGCTTTCTATTTGATTTCAAACTAGGAGCTCCAATTTTATCACATTCAGATAATGACACATGTACAATATTATGGAGAGTATTTTGAAAAAAAATATTACCTATTTGAGAGTTAAGAAAAAAAAAAAAAAGCAGACAAAAGAAAGAGCTCCACCTGCTGGTTCTCTCTTCCACAAAGGCCCCCAGCTGGGGATTTAATCCAGGTCTGTCTCCTGTGGATGTTAGGAACCCAAAGAATCATCACTGCTGCCTCCCAGGGTCTGCGTTAGCAGGGTGCTGGAGTCAGGAGCAGAGCCACACATCAAAGCCAGGCATTTCCACACGGTTAAGCACCGCCCTGGTGGACAGTGCTTTGAAATTCTAACAACTAGTTTCCTGTAATCTCTTATCAACTCTTGTCCCTCCTTCTTTCAAGCCAAACTATCTGGAATTTGATGTCTCAGAAGTGGATTTAGCCAAATTTTGCTTTTTTGAGCTTTGTATTGGTTGAATTTATTGCCTTGTGAAGAAGACAATGATAATGAGGAAATTTTATGTCTCTTCTATAATAGTTTAAGAATCTCTGACATTTGAATGGTTGTCTCTGCTTTTGTCCCTGACTTTGTAGCTCATTCCTGGAGTAAGGAGTCATAATGTTCAGAAAGATGAGTGTTTTGGGAGTAGAGGAGGCTTGTGAACAAACCCAATATTCAAAACATCCTGGGGACTCTCACATGACATAGGACTGAAAGAAGTATCTGTGTTGAAGTTAGTCATTCGGTGCAGCTGGGGAACAATGGCTTTTATTCCTCAAGACCAAATGCTTTCTCTCATTTTGTCTCATCTGACCAGTCTAAGGCTCCTATTCTCCTGCTGGGAAGAGTAACTTAATTCCGTTTGTCAAATTGGAAGAAGGAGCTGAGTCTCCGTGTATCAAATTAACTTGTCCTGCTCCTTGGAAGCCCATATTTTATATTATTTTTCAGTCACTAAGCTTTACAAGGGCAAACCTTTTTGTGTTTAACTGTATGGGTGGGGTGCAATGGGGGCGAGTGATGGTTTTCCAGCACAGCATATTACAAGCAGAGATTGATTAGTAGGAAACACAATTGACTCTGCGTATAAGGTTTATTCAACAGTAATAAAGGTGATATCTTGTCTTCCATATGAGTGACACCTCTCTATCCCCTTTTTGTTGCAAATTCATGTAGAAATGGGGATGACATCTACTTATAACACATAGACATCTAAGTGTCAGAAACTTGCAAGTGCTGAAATACTAGCACATTTCAATCCTTACTGTTATCCCCATTTTTTCACATAAGGAAGTTGAGAAACACTCAAGTTAATTGGAATGCCCAAGGTTACACAGATAGTAAGTAGTGGGACTGGGATTCAGATCCAGAGAGGAAGGCTTTGTTTTGCACACGTGGTATAAGACCTGTAGATGTTCTATTTATAGATCCTATAAGTTCCATTACTGTGGAATGAGTAGACTCCTGCTAGGCAGGAAAACTGGCTCAGATGTCACCTGAATGCCAATGTCAATTTTCTTAAACTGGGAAGAGGAATCTGAAAACTGAATTTGTCTCCATCCACTCCATACCACATACTTTCATATTTTAAAATCTCCCCTCAAATTAGATGTAACCATATGGGAAATGGTCAGGAACTCTGAACTCCTATGGGGGTATATTATAAATATTAATATCAGTTATAGCAAAATAAGTGTATATATCTTAATCAAGTGCGGTTGAGGATGGATATTTGTATTTGCTCTATTGGAGTGGTAACACATGTTTGCAGTGTTGAGTTGTGCTCATTTAGTCAACTAAATAAATTAGTAAGCCATATGTGCTGCTGTAGCCTTGTTTAATAAGATATTAATCTTTGTTAGAAAAAATAAGGTGTTTTACTTATTTATCTGAAATATTAATTCTAGGAGTTTGACTTCCCCAACTGCTCTATAAAAATAGATATACATACTTACATTAATGAGTAAATAGATGAAAATTCTGAACAGTATTACCTTCTTGGTTACAAATAAATCTAAATACTAAAATAAATGTGTCATTAAGTACAACTCATTTGAAAGCCACTGGTATCATTTTAAAGGTAGTGTCTCTCAATGAAACAAAAATTACAAGACTACATTTTGATGACAACTTTTGCTTGAGCTACTCTTCCTAAAATTTTTCTTATTGTTCCTATCAGGTATCATTGCTTACTTAATAAATAATGTATCACTGAAAGATTTAAGAACACATTTATTTACTATTGTTTTATGTACCACATGCTTTTAAAAGTTATGTAATCTTTCTTATATTCATCAACATATGTCATGTGAAATCAATACATATGTCAAAAAGATCCCAACAGGCATACACTTGAATTATAATTACTTTGAATGAATCATTTCTTTATTTCTTATAACTTTCTAAATTATTTGTTTTGTGACAATCTATAATCTACTATATTTGTAGAATTGACGGTAATATTTATTCATGTACTCTTTCATTCAAGAACATCAACAGGGTCCTGTTAGATACAAGGAGTTCTAAGTACTGAGGACATAGCCTTGATGAAAGTCTTTCTATATTAAAGATTGTAGTGCAGCACACTGAGTTTATAAGTAATGAGAGTTTTTTCCCTATTGCCTTTCACTATTCCATAAGGCACTAGCTGTAGGGTTTTCATGGATTCACTTTATTAAGTAGAGGATGTTCTCTTTTATGCTTGGTTTGCCTGGAGTTGTCAGCAGAAATTGGATTCGGGTTTAGATCAAATGTTTTATTTTGCTTCTATTAACAAAATTATATTTTTCAGTTTTTATTCTGTTAATATGGTGAATGACAATGATTCATTATATAATGTTAAACAAATGTTACATTCTTGGGATATAATGTAGTATTTTTATTTATTTATTTATTTTATTTGAAAGACAGGGTTACAGAGAAAGGTAGACCCAGAGAGAGGTGTTCCAACTACTAGTTCACTCCCAGATACCACAACGGCCAGAGCTGAGCTGATCTGAAAGCAGGAGCCAATAGCTTCTTCTGGGTCTCCCACATGGAGAAGAACTTGGACCATCTTCCATTGCTTTCCCAAGCCATAGCAGAAAACTGGATCAGAAGTGGACAGCTGGTGCTCAAACCAGCACCCATATGGGAAACTGGCACTGCAGGCTGGGGCTTTAATGCACTGCGCCATAGCACTGACCCCTAATGTAGTATTTTTGTTAATATATATTCATATATATCATTCATAATGTATTTTATGTACTGTTTTTATATTATATATAAATATGTTTGTTCATATGTTCTTGTTCATAATGTAGTAATTTTGTTATTTTGTTGAGTTTCATGTAACAAAATATTGGCCTTAATTTTTTTATTCATGTTCATGTGGAATATTAAAATGAAGATTACCTATAATATGTATTAAGGCAATGAAGGCCTGATACTTGGAGGTGGGAACAGTTCTCTCTCCCTCCATTTTTGGAAGAGTTTGCACAAAATCATTGTTATCTCGTGCTAAAATAATAATTACAATTGATTTATGTAGCAATCTAATACTTGAGTTTCTGTATACCAACTACACATTTATATTTTAATAAGTGGAGGATAATTAAGATCAAGTAATTTGTGTCTTTTATGAAATTCCTGCATCTCATGTGAACTCTCCCACAAGAGATATTAACATTTTGATACTTGTTACTTATTCCTGGCCTGAAAGCTCAACTTTTACCCATTTTATTCTTTTCATAGAGAGAACTTTTTAATTAATTGATGATTTTTAGCTTTCTGCTATTAACTTATTTTATTCCCCTTATTTTGTGTTTATTTGCTTTTCATTTTTTTCATTTTTTATTTGAAACATTACTATATGCTAATATAAATTTTAGTGCAATCAATTTTCCTCTAACTGTTGCATTAGCTTAATGTCATGGACACACTGTGTTTCCAGTTTAATTAAATTTAGAATATTTTTGAGATATTCTTTGAAGCAGGGGTTATTTTAATGTAAGTTAGTTTCTAAATAATTGTCTTTCATATATATTCCAGATACTGCTTTCTGATTTAACTGTGATCAGAAAACACGGTCCATATTAGTTGAACAACATAAATTTATCAAAGATTTGATTTATGAAGAGAAACGTGTATCAAGGTGATAAATGATCCATTTGAAATACTAAAGAGTGAGTATTCTGCTATTCTTTGATGGGGATTTCTGTAAATATCCATTAGGACAAGTTGGCTGACAATGTGATTATTGATATGGCTGTTTTTAAATGTACCAGATTGCTGTGATTTTTATATTTGTCTCATCCCATCTTTGCTTCCTTTGACACATGTTTAGCTTTCTTTTGAATAGTTATGTTTCAGATTTATCTCCTGTTGGCTTATTAGTAGTATTAATTGGCTGGGTAGGATTGCTATAACAAACTGCAGGCTTATGCAAGATAAACCAAGGTTTAACAATAGAAATGTGTTAGTTGGTTGAATCTGTCTTAACAGATTTGATGGTTTACGCAATAGAAATTTATTTACTCATGGCCTGAGAAGTGGAAGATGAAGGTGTCAGCAGAGTTGATTTTTTTCTGAGTGGTTTTCCCTGGTATGCAAATACCTGCTGCCTCTGTTTAGAGCTGTTTCTGGCTGAGCCGGCTGGTTCTGCCACTTCTTTTTCTTATAAGGACACCACTCAGATTGCACAGGGGTCCCAGCAATATTGACTTCATTTTAATTTAATAACCTCTTTTAGAGCTCGTTGTTTCTCGAAACACAGTATTCCTTAAAACAATTTTCTAAAGTTTTTGACAGACATATTAAAATATTCATAATAATATGCTACTATATGATGTTTCCAAGCATGTATATATTGTGTCATATCCATTTGGGATAATGTGTCATGCCCAATAGACCTCAAATATTTATTTATGGTAAGACACTCAAAATTCTATTTTTCCAGTAACATTCCTACCAACAGTGGATTAAGGTACCTTTTTCTTCACATCCTCAGCAGTATTTATGGTTTATTGTTCATACTATATGTGCTGAACTCTTTACTTACTGTAGAGTTAATCTTATGGGTATAAAGTAAACTAAAAATAGAACTTTGTAAAAATTAGGGGTGGGAATAGGAGAGGAAGGAGGAAGAGGGTCTTGGAGCATGGGCAGGAGGGAGGGTAGGGTGGGAATTGTCACTATGTTCCTAAGTCTGAATAAATGAAATACATGAAACTTGTATACTTTAAATAAAATAAAAAAAAAAAAAACCCAATACCTTCAAAGAAAAAAAAATGTATGTCTCCAATGAAAAGTTTCCTACACTGAATTGCTTCTTAGTATCACTTAGGGCATCATCACCAGAGTACTCTCATAGTTTTCAAAATTTGTTTAAACTTTTATTTAATAAATTTAAATTTCCAAAGTACAACTTTTGACTTATATTGGCTTTTTCCTCCATAACCTCCCACCCACCTGCAACCATCACATCTCCCACTACCTCTCCCATCCCATTCACATCAAGATTCATTTTTAATTATCTTTATACAGAGAAGAAGATCAATTTAGTATATACGAAGTAAAGATTTCAACAGTTTGCACCCACACAGAAACACAAAGTATAATTACTATTTGAGTACTAGTTATGCTGTTAATTCACATAGTACAACACATTAAGGACAGAGATCCCACATGGGGAGTAAGTGCACAGTGACTCCTGTTGTTGATTTAACAATTGACACTTTTATTTATGACGTCAGTAATCACCCTAGGTGCTTGTTGTGAGCTGCCAAGGCTATGGAAGCCTCTTGAGTTCGCCAACTCCGATCATATTTAGACTTTCTATTTTTTTGTTTTTTCAAATAGAGAAATATACAGACATTAACATTATCTATAGTCAGTAGCTAGAGTTCTTGGTGCAATCAAACCCCAAGCCTTGTTATTTCTATGTGGCTGTATCTTAGCACTATTTATTCAGCTTTTCCTCAGCCTTCCTTACCTACCCCATCCCTTCTCAGTCTCTGGTAATCCCAATTATACTTTAACTTCTATGAGATTACCTTAAAAAAAAAAAAAAACCTTCACATATGAGTGAGATTATGTGGCATTCGTGTTTCTGTGCACGGCTTATTTCACGTAGCATAACGACCAGCCATGTTCTAAGGTCCTGGGAGTTGAAGCGAGAACATTGGAGAACACAATCAGCCCCTAACATTGGCTTTAGCTCTTTGTTGTGTAATTTTAGATTTCTCTTTTGAGGGGTGGGGAGTGCTATACCATATGTCATTAATGCATGTAAGGGACATTGCTAGCACTTCATGTGTTTTTTTTTTTTTTTTTTTTTTTTGGACAGTGAGAGAGAGAGACAGAGAGAAAGGTCTTCCTTTGCCATTGGTTCACCCTCCAATGGCCGCTGCAGCTGGTGTGCTGCGGCAGGCGCATCGCTCCTATCTGAAGGCAGGAGCCAGGTGCTTCTCCTGGTCTCCCATGGGGTGCAGGGCCCAAGTATTCGGGCCATCCTCTACTGCACTCCCGGGCCATAGCAGAGAGCTGGCCTGGAAGAGGGGCAATCGGGACAGAATCCGGTGCCCGGACCGGGACTAGAACCCGGTGTGCCGGCGCCGCAAGGCGGAGGATTAGCCTATTGAGCCATGGCGCTGGACACTTCATGTGTTTTTATTTTTCCTCTACAAATATTTATATTATGATTGTGATATATTTTACTTTCGCATATGTTGTAAGCTCAAAATATTTTAACATTTTTAAATGTTAAATGTAAATTTTAAATGTTAAATGACTAATTATTGGTCATTTAATCTTTGAAGATATCTAACTGATAAGATTCTTTGTTTACTCATGTAGCTCTTTTTAGTATGTACTTTTTTTGGATTTATTTCAGGTTTGCTTTTACCATGGTTGTATTTTAATTCCTTTTATGGATTGATATTTCATTACATTTGAAGGACATCACAACTTTTTAAAAAATATTTATTTATTTGAAAAGCAGAGTTACAGAGAGAGAGAGGGAGAGAGACACACAGAGAGAGATCTTTCGTCTGATGGTTCACTCTCCAAATGGCTGCAATTGTTGGGGATGGACTGCTCTGATCTGAAGCCAGGAGCCAGGTGCTTCTTCCTGATCTCCCATGTGAGTGCAGGGGCCCAAGCACTTGGGCCATCCTCCACTGTCTTTCTGGGCTACAGCAGAGAGCTGGACTGGAAGAAGAGTAACCAAGATTAGAACCCGGCACCCATATGGGATGTCAGCATCGCAGGCAGAGGATTAACCAAGTGAGCCACTGTGCCGGCTTGAATGTCTCTTCTTTTAAACACAGTAATAATAAATGTTCAAAGAAACAGGTGCTTACCCTGGCTTGAAATTTCATAGTGCATACATGTATCAAAACATCATGTAGCAATCCATAATATGCACAATTTCTAAATGTCTATTAAAATAAAATCCTAATATAAAAATTAATTAAACAATTAAACAGAAAAACAAGGTCATTTGTTGTTAGAGACTAGTGGGCAGAGAAGGACTTTGCATGCATTTATCCAAGCACATAGAATGTGCAAGACAATCATAAACTCTTACTTAACACAGAGACTCTATTATCCTTTATTTTCTTATAAAAATTGGTGAAGAGGAAATTACTGAAGCCCAAATCTTTGAACTATTGCTGCTCGAGTAGAATAAAATTTTAGACATTCTTTGGAGACACCTGTGTCATTAACTTCAATATGGGTTTTGTTAGCATGAATACTGCATGATTAGGCATTAAAATTAATTTCATAAGAAACTCAAGTGAAATTAGATTTGACACGGGTTTGGTTTGGCAAAGTATTTTTCATCAGGGCTACGGGACTATAATAAGAATATGCACGTTAAGTGCATGTAACTGATGTACAATATGAATAATTTTTATTATAAAATCATTTGCATGTGTTGTTTAAAACAATTACTAGAGGGGCCGGTGCTGTGGGTAAAGCCACCGCCTGCAATGTCGGCATCCCATGTAAAAAGGCGCCGGTTTGAGACCCAGCTGCTCCGCTTCTGATCCAGCTCTCTGCTCTGGCCTGGGAAGGCAATAGAAGACGGCCCAAGTTCTTGGGTCCTTGCACCCAGGTGGGAGATCTGGAAGAGGCTCCTGGCTCCTGGCTTCAGATCAGCACAGCTCTGGCCGTTGCGGCTAATTGGAGAGTGAACCAGCAGATGGAAGACCTCTCTCTCTCTCTGCCTCTCCTTCTCTCTTTGTGTAACTCTGACTTTCAAGTAAAATAAATAGGTCTTTAAAAAATAAAATAAAATAAAATAACAATTACTGGAGACATACATTGCCGATTTAACATAATATCAGTTGATGTAAGGTTGAGAAGGAAAAAAATTAACAATATATTTTTCTCTATTTGTCTCCTCTTAATTCCTCCACATTCTAGCCCTATACATATTTCAAAAAAGATCTAATCATTTATTTATTATTTCAAAATTAACATAAATCTCATGATTGCTTAATTTAATGCATGATTAATCTTTTAGTAATAAGATTAATGGAGTGTAGATTAAGGAGTGTTACTCCTTAAATAGCAAAATTATAAATTTGTAGGAACTACAGAAAATAGTAGATTGAAGGCATAATCTCCATCTTTAAATAGTAAAATAATTGATGTGATAGTGATATTCATCAAACTTTGCTTTTAATATAATTTATTAATTGTAATATTTTTAAATGTCTTGTTTGTAATTTTCTTCCAAAATTTCTCAAAAGTAGCAATCATCCTCAAGCCCATAAAGCCCATAAAGCAATCATTTTATTATGCATAAAAATCCTGTTGTTTAGAAATTAGACTGGGGCAGACGATTGGCCTAGTGGTCAAGACGTCCATTCTGACACACATATTCCATATCAAAGTGTCTGGATTTGAAAGTCACCTTTGGTTCCTGACCCCAGCTTCACGTTAATGCAGACCTTGGGAGGCAACAGTAATAGTTCAAGTAAGTGCCTTTCTGCCAACCACATGGGAGATATGGATTGAGTTCTTGTCTCCCAGCTTTAGTCTCAGGTCAACCCCAACCTTCACAAGAGGCATTTGGGGAGTGAACCAGCCGATGGGAGATTCTCTCTCTCTCTCTCAATTCTCCCTTCTTCCTTTAAATAAATAATTTTATTTTTAGAAAAAAAAAAGAAATTCAAGAAGAGGTGTCTGTTTTAACAAATAAGATAGTGTTTGGGATGTCTGTATCCCATATCAGAGTGGCTAGGTTTGAGTCTTGGCTCTGTTCCAGCTTCCAGCTAATGTATAACCTGGGAGATAACACCTGATAGCTCACGTAGAGTTGGACCCCTAACACCTATTTGGGGTTGGGTTCTTCACTCTTGGCTTTAGTCTTGGCAAAGCCTCAGGCTTCACAGGCATTTGTGGATGTGCCAATACGTGGGAGATCTCTCTAAATACATACATACATACATACCTTTTTTAAAAGTGAAATTGAGGGGGCCGGCGCCGTGGCTCACATGGTTAATCCTCCACCTGTGGCTCTGGCATCCCATATGGGAGCCGGGTTGTAGTCCCAGCTGCTCCTCTTCCAGTCCAGCTCTCTGCTGTGGCTTGGGAGGGTAGTGGAGGATGGCCCAAGTGCTTGGGCCCCTGCACCCCATGGGAGACGAGGAAGAAGCACTTGGCTCCTGGCTCGGATCGGCACAGAGCTGGCTGTAGCGGCCATTTGGGGAGTGAACCCACGGAAGGAAGACCTTTCTCTCTGTCTCTCTGTCTCTCTCTCACTGTCTACTTTGTCAAATAAAAAAAAAATTTAAAAAAATAAAAGTGAAATTGAGAAAGAACACAGAGAGTTCCCTTTTTTACGTTTCACTGTATCTGGTTGGGTCCTTTGTTAGGGAGACACGAACAGCAAGGAGCTAGAACAAGCTGGGCTGGAGGATTAATACCCAAGAAGGATTCTTCACTAACCAGCCTGTCTGTGATGTTGGCTGGACTTTGCTGAGACTGTAGTCAGAGGACGTTGAAGGAATTTTCCGTTGTGGCAATGTCAGAGTAGTCTAACTTCTTATAAGGTGTTTCAGGAACATGGCCTTTTCTGGTCTGGGAAGTCCAATGTCATTACTTCTTTCCTATTCTATTGATTATAGTAGTCATAAGCTCATCTGTATTCAAAAGGGTGGGTGTACATTTTCTTTCTTGGTGTTAAGGACTTGAAGACATGTTTTAACATCACCACACTTTGCATAGAATTTGCGATTTGCTTTTAGTTTTAGTATTACATTATAAAGATAAAATGTTGCTCTTCTAAACATCATCTAAACACCTATTCGGCATGATCTAGTTCTCAATTTCTTCACTGTAGATGCAAATACCAAGTTATAGAGCTACTGAATGATTTAGGTTGGAAAAAATAGTGCCTGTTTATACAAGAGATATCTTCATAATGAAGAATCATGATGAAATAAAAGTACTTCATCAACGTTTAGCTAGGTAAAATTATTCTGAAAGAACATCTGCCCATAGAAATACCTCTTGCAGCATCCCATTGAGAATTACAAGGCATATTTAATTTCATCAAAGAATAGTAGATGCTGTGTGTATGTTAGCAAGTGCAATATAATATCTTAGAACTACTAAACTGCAAAATTTCTGCTGCATCAGCTAATCCGTGTTGTATATACAACTTTGTCAAAAGCCAATAAAGCAAAAGAGCTTATTCATCTCGCAAAGGGGTTGTAAGCTCTATTTATTTAAAATGGAACTCAGAGATTGGCTTTTTCCATTTTGGTATGAGTCATGTATCACTTTCACTTAGTGACATCAAATGTTAAGCCTCAGTAAAACTGCCTTACAGAAGAAAAATACGATGTTGACTAAGTGATAAACAATTTATAGATGAAGGAGGATGCTGGCACTGAGGTTAGGAGCATGGATTTTGAAAATTAAAAAAAAAGTAGTTTTGGCAGTCTGACTAGTTCAGAGAAGTTACTAGTTTTTAAAAAGTTTCTTTCTGAGGATTCTATGCTAATATATCTTGTCAGTTAAAGTTTTGGATAGAGTATGTCATAAATGATGAAAGGAAACAAGAGACCACAGAAAGGTTCCTGAAATGGATCTACTTTTTAAGGGTTATTCCTCCAGATTTAGCAGTCCACCTTAAGAATGTTATTATTATCTCTGACACATACCTCATCCTAATCATCTGCATTCTTCCTCTGTCTCTTTCTTTCTTTTACTATGGGAAATGCAAAGAAACCATAGTTTTAGATATTATTTAGAAGCCAAAGGTAACTTTCAATTCTCAATCAACATTTTGTCTTTTGTAAAAGTAATGATTCTTAAATATCTCCAGAGTTTTAAAGAAACTTGTGATTTGGGATAAGAAAAAACAGATTAATAACAAGTATTCCAGAATACAAATTTATTTCATTGATATAGGACAATCTTGTTCTATGAAGTATACCCACATTGCACAAATACACAAAGTTTTTCTTAAAGCACTATTACTTAGTTAACCCACCTCATATAAGTATAGTGTACTACTTATTAGAAAGATTTTATAGCTTAGAAACTTGAATAGTGATGGATTCAAAAAAATTAAAAATCATTATTTTCCCTCAGTATTTTATCATACTGTATCTTTAAAATTGAAAATATTCTTATATGATTTGAAATGAGAATTTAGTAAATGGTTATATAAATAATATAAAGTGCGATGACTGTTCCTCGCCACTGCCGGAGAATTAGGCAGGCTGCCCGCAGCTTGCCTTGACCGAGGAGGGGAAAGTGCGCCACCCGCCACTCAGCCTTCCCTAAAGCAGGGGTGGGGTGGGGAGGGTGGGGTGGAGCCCAGTCAAAGCAGGGTCTCACTTTATTGTAAAAGGTGTGTATATAGCTGAGGTAAGGATGAGCAGATGCAGGCAAGGGGTGGGGTGTTGTGATGCAAAAGGGTCTTAGCCACTCCTATTTACCACCTTAAGGATCCTTAGGCAGAAGTGCCCTGGGGCTGGGGTGTTTGTTACCAGGGATTTGAAGCTTAAAGTCAGGTTTTCAAATTCGAGGCAGGCTCAGGAAGTTCCTCTAGGCCTCTGCGGATTCAGCGTCCCCCACAATAAAGTCTTAAATTATATCAGTAACAGAACAATAAAAATTGTTAATAAAAGTCTAAGGTTTCCCAGGACACACAGAAGACTCAGAATGTCAGCACTCCTGCCTCAGAATCAACCCTTGGGACATTGGGATCTGGCTAAAAGGTCCATGAGAGTCTCACAGGCATGGAAAGCCATGACCTGGTGACAAAAAAAAAAAAAAAAAAAATCTAAATGAAAGATCCTGGTGAATAAGACCCCAGCAGAAGGAACAGGCCATCAAGAAGAGAGGTGCCTTTCTCTGAAGGGAGGAAGGAACCTCCACTGTGATACGACCTTGACTAAACAAGGGGCTTCCATAGCCTAGACAGCTCATAGCAAGAGTCTCTGGTGATTGCTGACAACATAAATAAGAGTGCCAATTGTTAAATCAACAACGGGAGTCACTGGGTAAATGCTCCCCACTTAGGATCTCTGTCCTTAATGTGTTCTACTATGAAACCTAAAAACAACACTACTAGTCGAACAATACCCTATACCTTGTGCGGTTGTGTGAGTGCAGCCTGTTGAAATCCTTGCTTAGTATGTACTAAGTTGATTTTCAGTATATGAAGGTAATTGAAAATGAAACTCGATGAAGGGCGGGATGGGAGAGGGAGTGGAAGAGGGGAGGGCCACGGGAGGGAGGGAGGTTGGGGGGGGAGCCACAACAATACAAAAGTTGCACTTTGTAAATTCACATTTATTAAATAAAAAAAAACTATATAACAAACAAAAAAAAAAGAAAAAGAAAAAAAAGAACTTAATACTTTACCCTTTTAGTATTTTTTATGTTCTACTTAAAACTATTGGTTGAACTACACAATTACTCTTAGGTGTTTAATTAATGCTATAACTAGTACTCAAATAGTATTTTACACTTTGTGTTTCTGTGTGGGTGCAAACTGTTGAAATCTTTACTTAATATATGCTAAATTGATCTTCTGTATATAAAGAGAATTGAAAATGAATCTTGATGTGAATGGAAGGGGAGAGGGAGTGGGAGAGGGGAGTGTTGTGGGTGGGAGGGAAGTTATGGGGGGGGCAGCTATTGTAATCCATAAGCTGTACTTTGGAAATTTATGTTCATTAAATAAAATAATATATATATATATATATATATCTAAGGTTTCCTTCTTTCCTTCTTTTTTTTCTTTTTTCAGTATGAGAATTAAAAACCACGAAAAGCAGACACAGATTTGTCAGCAGCAAGGACTCCGTGGCCTGAGGTGAATGCAATCTCTTAACAGAAAAGCTGTGTGAAGATGCGATTCTCTCTTCTAGGTCTGAATAGGTACTCAGATTACATTTTCTGATTATGGGAAAGGAAGATTTAATCAGGTTTTTGATGAAAGCTTATTGAAAGGAAGAAAACAGGCTTCCCTTTGCTTCTTTTATTTCTTATATAAATAAAAAGTGAAACTATTTTCACCAAAGAAACATAATGGGGTTGCTTTTGATGAGCAAGTCCCTAAGGCATTCAATGGGGTGTCAATACTAACCCAGGCAACAGTCCTCAGAACCGGATCAGTTCTAGTGATTCTACTTTGGGCTTCACAGTTGTACTTTTATGCATGAAAACATATGATTTAGGCTAGCCTCAAATTAAGTTCCTAGTCTAATTCAAACTCATGTAATATATACCTGAGTTTATATATTGAATAGGTTTGAAACATAGACATAAAATATTTGCTATGAGAAAAGATCTGTAAAATATTGCACTTTCTTGTATTTATTTACCAAACCCTTAAGTTATGTTTACAAAATGCTAGTCACTGTTCAAAAGGTCTTTCAAACGGTGATATTTATAATCCTTCACTATGAATGATAGATGATTTTGTTATCTCTATTACATAGGCGAGGAAACTGAGGCATCAGAGTTGTAAACAGAGCCACTAAGTAGCAGGGCTGGGGCTGAAACTCAAAATCATGTTTCAGAGTTTATGCCCCCAGCTACCACTGCTGTTCTATTCCCTAGCAAATAATGGCACTGAATACATTCCAGGTTGCTAATTTCATTACCTGTTAGAAAGGTTAAATAGAGTGACTGGCAAAGATCTGGAGACCACTGCTTATTCTTAGGTGCCAAAATTCAATGTCAGAATAGACACGCCTAATACCAATGATCAGTAATATTAAGTATTTACTATGTCACAACTACTCCACCAGCTCTTTTCATTTAGGCTGTTATTTATTTCTTACCATTAATTTATGAGATATAGGTTATGGTTCCTACTAGTCTACAAATTGAAAAATTGAATCTGAGAGATTCATTTGTCCAAGGATAGAAAGCTCATAATTGCTATGGTCTCCTGCTTCAAATTCTACAGGAGAAAAAAATTAGCTCACTTTCACTTTTTTGAATGGTAGGTACTGAAACATTAGATTTTCTCCCCTTTTCTACCATTGCTAGATAATTTAAGGTAAAATTAATTCTTTGAAGGCCTATAAAATAAGTGTACAAGGTACCCTGACTTAACAAAACTGTATGAAGGACATAATTATGCATAGTTTTTATCCCAGTGATCAACTGGACAAGAAAATTTTTCACCCAAAAGTCACTACTATTTTAAAAAGCTCCTTAGATTGTTCCCAATGTTTTTGTATGTCCTACCACCTTCAGAATAGCATTATAAATATTGTAGAAGGGAGGTACTTCACACTTTAACTGAGCTACCTGATAAAAGTTTTCAAAAATGCTGCATTTGATTATTTCAATAGGTAGTAATTGCACTGGATGTAGAGAGAAAAAAAAAAATCACTGATACTGGGACCAGCATTGTGGTATAGTAAATTAAGCTGCCACCTACAATGCCAGAATACCAAATGGCTGACAGTTCAAGTCCCAGCTGCTCTAGTTCCAATCCAATTCCCTGTTAATGTGCCTGGGAAAGCAGCAGATGTCTCAAGTGCTTGGGCCCCTGCCACACATGTGTGAAGCCCAGAAGAAACTCCTGGTTCCTAGCTTCGGTCTGGCCCAGCCCTGGCCCTTGTGAATATTTGAGGAATGAACCAGTAGAAGGAAGATGTCTCTGTATCTCTCCCCCTTTCTCTCTGTAACTCTGTATTCTAAATAAAAAGTAAAAAATTCATTGAAGTTTATTATTTTTTTTCTCATGTTTTTAGTCATAAATGCTTTTTTTTTTTTTTTTTGACAGGCAGAGTTAGACAGTGAGAGAGATGAGAGAGAGAGAGAGAAAGGTCTTCCTTTTTCTGTCGGTTCACCACCCAAGTGGCCGCTATGGCCGGTGCGTTGCGGCTGGCGCGTTGCGGCTGGCGCGCTGTGCTGATCCGAAGCCAGGAGCCAGGAGCTTCCTCCTGGTCGCCCATGTAGGTGCAGGGCCCAAGCACTTGGGCCATCCTCCACTGCACTCCTAGGCCACAGCAGAGAGCTGGACTGGAAGAGAAGCAACCGGGACAGAATCTGGTGCCCCGACAGGGACTAGAACCCGGGTTGCTGGCTCTGCAGGCAGAGGGTTAGCCTAGTGAGCTGTGGTGCTGGCCAGTCATAAATGCTTTTGAAAAAGTTATAGTCTTTAAATTGTGTCAGTGATAAAGCATGAAAATTGTGACAGAATCTTAAGATTTGCTCAGCTCTTTCACAGAGATAGGGATCACAGAGTTCTCAATTTAACATATTCCCTTTATGTAAAGATCTTTTTATGAATGTGTGTCAATAGATATTTTAGAAGGAGAAAATAAATCATAATATTGTTAATCTATTATTAATATACTTAAATATGAATGTCATCAATATAGTAATTAATCACATGATAATCATATTCTAGTACTAATACCAATGATGGAGGAAAAGAGTTCATGTGAGTCTAATCCTAGGCTGTAATTCTCCTGTATCAGATGACCGGAGCTGTGGCTCTCTTTGCTGCTTCATTTCCATGCTCCTAGCTAAGGTACACTTGCTGATTCTATGATAGTCATCAATCCCTGTTAATATGTCACATTTCCTCAGGAGGATTCAAGTAAATTTTTTGGCATAGTAAATGGAAATTCAATACACATTTTGATAAAAATTAATGATTCTTCTAGTTTTGCTGCATATTTGGAATTTTCATGTAAACACTTGAAGGCACATGAAAGCCAGAGAAACTTAAATCACCACACTATATCTATCAAGGATTAAAAATACTATACTAAATTTAGTAAATAAATACATGATTAACCGAGACAGAAAACAGCACAGAGTTTTTTCTAGTCTTACACATTCACTCAATATAACACAAAATCAATGTGACAAGATTTATAGGATTTTCTTTTTTTCCCCACACATCAAACAATTCACCAGAGGATACCAATATGGTGTCTTATACATCAATTAAATTCTGACACCATCGACCTGAAGAGTGCTTCAGATCTCCCAGGTTGAGGGCTCACTTCCATGGACCAACCTTCTCACCAAATGCCAACGTCAAATAGGAGGCTGTCTCCCAAACTTATAACTAAGCAAATACTAACTGGGGTTCCTATTACCCCCTCCTTCGGTTTGGTTAATTGATGGGGTTCAATGATGGGGAACTCAGAGAAATACATAATTATGTCCACTGATGTATTATGAAGGATATTACAAGGAACACAAATGAACAGCCAGGTGAGGTGGAAAAAACGCGTATGGCAAAGTACGAGGGAAAGGACATGGCACTTTCAGATACCTTCAAGTATTCAGCAATCAGGAAACACTGTGAAGCCAATCCTTGGCTTCATTACACACGCATGATTGACGAAATGACATGCCGCTGGTGATCAGCTCAAGCTCTAGCCTGTCTCCCCTTCTCAGATCTTGCGAGATGGGCTGAAAGTACCAACCCTGGAATCATACCTTGATTTTTCTAGTAACTAGCTCCCTCCTTAAATTACCCCAAGTCTCCCAGCCACCAGTCTTCTCATAACCACACAAAAACCACTCATTCCTCTGAGGATTCCAAGGGACTTATAAGCTATTTCTCAGGATCCAGGGTCAAAGACAAACCATATAATACTTATTATATCACAATACCACAAATATGCACATAGACATTATTTTCACACTATTGTAGTACAGAAGAACTAAGTGGTTAACAATAGTTTTTCAATGGATAAGATGCTGGAGTTTCCTAGTGACAAAGCATGGGCAACTTAGACCAAAATTAATTTATATATATTTTTAAAAAGCCTGTCAACATTCTTGTTCTTTATATTTTTTACACAAATTTCTCACATTGTGGAATAAAGCCTTTTATTGTTTAAATATGTCTCTTGTAAAGTATGACAATCATTTGAAAATCTCATTTACTTCTTAAAATGTCAAGGGTGATTTTTTTTGCCTAGAACATGTGGAAAACTTTGTCTATTACACAGAGAATGCACTAAGTTGCATTTCTGAAATGCTGCTGATTGTAAGACCCTGTGGAATTCACAGAGCCTTACTCATCATTAAAATGTAGCAAGGATCTGCATCAGAAGGCAGCAGGCCCTGAGTTGAGTAATATCAAGAATAATGTAGCTCACTTCTTTGGGGAGTCATTCACTAAGTTCCCAAAATAAACCAGGAGCAGTGAGCCTTGCCAGTTTTTCCAAAAATCACAGATAATAAGTTGCATTCCTTAAATATTCTTTAGGAAATCATTTAATACTAAAACAAGAACATGGCCCATAAATGACATTTTAACTTCAGAATTTCCAAAGTTGTATGATGAGGTTATAGTTAAAAGGAGCTTTTTGTTTGCTTGCTTGTTTCTTTGAAAAATAAAATAATAATCATTTGAAGCAGCTATTCTGGAATAATTTATTAATTTTTCAGGTAAATCTTTTTTGTGTTTTTCTGTTTTGAGTCATAGAGTTATAAACAAGATACAGCAAGGGTGCTAGATAGTGCTTTTCACAGGCTATCAGTCAGTGCTGCTTAACCTATAGAATATGACTGAACATCATGAAGGTCACAAAATCTGTTTTTTTCTGATAAGAGGATAGCTACTCCTGTTCATTTTGGTTTCCATTTGCCTGGTATATCTTTTTCCAGTCTTTCATTTTCAGTCTACAAATATTTTGCTTGTGAAATAAGTTTCTTGTAGGCAGCATATGTTGGGGATTCGTTTTATTTTAATCCGTTCAACCAACCTAAGACTTTTGACTGGAGAATTTAATCCATTTATCTTCATTGTAGTATTGATAGATAAGAGCAAACACCCATCATTTTGTTGATTGGATACTGATAATACCTGCTCTGTAAATTAATTTGTTGATATCCTTTGTTTTATGTTTACTTCTTCTTTTATTTTTTTTTAGATTTGTTTATTTATTTGAAAGGCAGAGTTACAGAGAGGGAGAGGGAGACAAAAAATGTCCAGGGCTGGGCCAGGCCAAAGACAGAGCCATGAAATTCATCAAGGTCTCCCTCATGAGTGCAGAAACCCAAAAAGTTGGGCCATCTTCTGCTGCTTTCCCAGGTATATTAGCAGGGAACTGGGTGAGAAGTTGAGCAGCCTGGACATCAACTAGTGCCCATATAAGATGCTGGAAACACAGGCAGTGGCTTAATTTCTAATGCCAGGCTCACTTCAGAATGTTTACTTCTAATTCAGGGCTCCCTTCAGAATTTCTTATAAGGAAAGTCTGGTGGTGCTGAATTCTTTCAGCTTTTGTTTATCTGGAAAAGACCTTATTCTTCCCCTTTAAAGGATAGTCTCAATGGATATAATAGTCTTGGTTGAAAGTTTTTTTTTTTTTTTTTTTTTTTTTTTTTTTTTTCCTCAACACTTGTCTATATCATATAACTCTCTTCTGACCTGCAGGGTTTCTGCTAAGAAGCCTGCTGCTAACCTAGTTGGTTTTCCTATATATGCAGTTTGATGCTTTTCTCTTAATATCTTTAAGATTCTCTCCTTGTCCTTAACTTTTGGCAGTTTGATTATCATATACCTTGGAGAAGATTTTTTTGTTGTTGTTGAATTTGCTGGGAGTTTTTAGCTTCTTGATCTGGTGGCATGTCTCTCAAGACCTGGTAAATTTTCAACTATTATTTTCAGCAACTTTTCCCTTCCCTTCTCCTTCAGTAATACCTATAATAAGAATATTTGAATGTTTAATGGTATTTCATATTTCACATAGCCTTTATTCATTCTTTTAAATTCTTTTCTCTTTATAATTGCCTGATTGGATTATTTCAAAAATCTTGTCCTCGAGGTCAAACAATCTTTTCTCCTCTTGGTCTATTTTGCTGTTAAAGCTTCCAATCATATTTTTTATTTCATTGATATCAGATTTTATCTCCAAATTTTTATTTGATTGTTCTTAATGATTTCCATCTCCTTGGTAATACTTTCATTCATTTCACTTATTGATTTCCTCTTTATCTGTATTTTCTTGCTTCACATTGAGTTTCCTCATAAATACATACAATGATACTCTGTACTATATATATATATATGTGTGTGTGTGTGTGTGTATGTTTGTGTGTGTGTGTGTGTGTGTGTGTATGTATGTCTTTCTATGGTGAATGCCTATATCTTCTCTTTGATTCTTTAAGAGTCCTCATCTAAAACATTTATGTGGCACAGCAATTTATACACTGCTTGGGATGCCTATATCCCATATCAAATTGCCTGGTTCTAAGTATAGCTATTTCACGCTGATCTAACTTCCTGCTTACCCTAGCAGGCACCAAATGATGGCTCAGAACAATAAATCCCTGCCATTCATGTGGAGACCCAGATTGAGTTCCTGGCTCTGGCTTTAACCTGACAGGTACTGGCTATTGCAAACCTTTAGAGAGTGACCAATAAATGGAAGATTTTCTCAATGTTTCTCTGTCTCTCAAAGATAATGAAAAACATATAAAACATTCAGGCATTTACTCTGAGAAATATTAAAAACATGTAAGTAACAGTGTAAATATTTTGCAAGTTAATAAACATGGTTGACAACTCTAGGATCACCACTTTCCATTTTTTAATGGGTTCTAATAATCAGCTTCTGGAACACTACAGTTTTCAAGCATTCATAGCTTAATATTCAACACAATCGCTAAAAATATTATTCTGTATGACAATTTATAAAATCCTAGAATTAATTTATGACTTCACAAGACTAATTCAGTTATTCTGTTGTAGTTGATTTGACCACTTGTATCAGGTGGGATGGAATATGTGGCCCAGTGGTTTGGATGAGTACCTTAGTTCTACCTTATAGTCTGTGTGACCTTAGGCAAGTGGTTTGGTCACTGTGACTCAGTTTCTTTGTAAAATAAGAATAAAAGTAATTTTGTATATATAAATTCATGTCATTTGCAAACAGTGACACTTTCACTTTCTCCTTTACAATTTGGGTGGTTTTTTTTCCTCTTGACTACTTATTCTAGTTAGCACTTACAGCATGATATGGAATAAAAATGGTTAAAACTAAAATCTCTTGCTTTGTTCCACATCTTGGGGAGGAATCCTCCAGTTTTCCCCATTCAATATGTTATTAGTTGTTGGTTTCTTATGTACAGATTTAGTTATGTTGTAATACATTCAGTCAATACTTAATTTATTCAGAATTTTTAGCATGAAGTGATGCTGAATTTTATTAAATGACGTTTTTGTATATATTGAGATGATTACATGTTTTTTGTCCTTTATTCTGTTGATATGGTGAATCACATTTATTGATTTGCAGATGAACCATTCTAACATCTCTAGGATGAATCTCACTTGATCATGGTGAATGACCTTTTTGATGTACATTGGATTCACTTTGCTAGCATTTTGCTGAGAATTTTTACATCTGTTTTCATCAAAGATATTGGCCTGTAACTTTTTTTAGTTTGTTATGATTTTGGTAGCAAGGTAATGGCTGGCCTCAGAAACTTACTGTGGAAGAATTCCCTCCTTTTATGTTTGTTGGAATAATTTCTAAAGGATTGGCGTTAATTCTTCTTTAAATGTTGGTTGAAATCAGCAGTGAAACCTTTTGGTCTTGATTTTTTTGATGAAAAATTTTTATTATTGATGAAATCCAATATCCATTATTGGTCTATGTAAGTATTCTAGTTTTAGGGGCCAGTTCTGTGGTGTAGCAGGTGGTCCCATATGAGTGTCATTTTGAGTCCTGGCTGCTCTACTTCCAATCTAGCTCCCTGCTAATAATGCACCTGAGAAAACAGCAGAAGATGGCCCAAGTCTTTTGGCCCCAGCACTCACATGGGAGACCTGGAAGAAGCTCCTGGCTTTGGATCAGCTCAGTTCTGGCCATTGCAGCCATTTAGGGAAGTGAACCAAAGATGGAATATCTTCCTCTCTATCTCTCTATCTATGTCTCTCTCTCTCTATCTCTCTTTGTAACTCTGCCTTTCAAATGAATGAATACATTAAAAAAAAATCCTGGTTCTTCAGGATTCATTCCAAGGACTATGTGTCCAGGGATTTGTCCTATTTCTTTGAAGTTACCAAATTTGTTGCTATATAATTGTTCATAGAAAACTCTAACAATCTTTTGTATTTCTTTTGTATCAGTTGTAATGACTCCATTTTAATCTCTCATTTTGTGAATTTGTAGAATCAATTCCATATTCTGAGAACTCAATGCCATAATATACATGCAGCTATTAGAAACATATTAAGTACACTCTAAAGGTTAGCTACCAATGACAGCTCATACTATTCATCACTAATGCACTCTAGGTGTGCCTGTAAGCATTTTACATTAACTCCTTTCACTCTGCTAATAATCCAATGATATAAATTTCATTGTTATGCCTATTTTGCAAGTAAAGAAACTGAGTCACAGAAAAATCAGTTTACTAAATGGTTACATAGATCATTAGTGGCAGAATCAATTCTTACCCAGATAATTTGGTTTTAGATACCATACTAAATTCTTTTCATGTTGTTATTATTAGCGTGGTGTTTTCTTTTTAATGTCACTTTCATATCTATTAGAATTGACCTACATATAGAAGACATCAAAAGTATGAGAACTCTTAGAAAAATGTACACACTAGGTAGACTACATAAAGGCATAGCTGTGGTTGTGTACCTGGAGAACTGCTAACATTTTTCACCTATGTCTCAGGAAAATGTAAATGCTAGTTAATGCTTTTTCAGAATATCAATATTGAAGAAGTATTTTTTAAAGATTTATTTATTTATTTGAAGGCAAAGTTACAGAGAGGCAGAGGCAGAGGCAGGGGCAAAGGGAGAGGGAGAGGGAGAGGGAAAGGGAGAGGGAGAGAGAAAGAGAGAGAGAAAGAGGTGTCTTCCATCTGCTGATTCACTCTCCAATTGACCGCAATGACTGGAGCTGTGTCAATCCGGAGCCAGAAGCTAGGAGCTTCCTCAAGGTCTCCCACGAGTGTGCAGGGGTGCAAGGTCTTGGGCCATCCTCTACTGCTTTCCCAGTTCATAGCAGAGAGCTGGATCAGAAGTGGAGCAGCCAGGACTGGCAACGGCTCCCATATGGGATGCTGTCACTGCAGGCAGCGGCTTTACCCACTAAGCCACAGTGCTGGCCCCTGAGGAAGTATTTTAAAGAGACAATAAGCACATCTACAACCATATTATAAACATATGTGGGATGAAAGAAGTATGAGTGTTAGCTTCATATTAATATGGGAGCAAACACACTTACGGTGAAGGATAGCTACTGGTTATTTGCAGAACAGAACTTACAGTCAATGTGCAGCTTTGCTAAAGATGGGGCAGAACTGACTCCTCATTAGTGTTTTAATTATTGTATTCAATGGATCTGCTTTCTAAAAAGTAGGATGAGTGCTATCTATAAACAAAAAAGCATTGTCAGTTCATTTCAGACAAGATTTTGCTGAAATGATCAATTTATCTCCAAGTACAAAAGTCTAAATTATGTATTTTCTCATTCATCAACTATTCCAGATAATAAAATACAATGGAATGGCTAACCCATTGGTTTATAAAGAAAAGAGCTAAAGGTAGAGAAATGTGCACATTGAATACTTTTTAAAGATTTGGCCAAGATAAATGAATGCAAGGAGAAATCTATAGCATTGTAATAGCTGCTTAGAAGGGAAATCATGTGAAAGCACAGCAAAATGCAAATTATTACAGTAGTCTCCACCTTTTCCTCAAGGGATGTCTGTGGATGCCTGAATCTCTCAACAGTACAGAACATTTTGTGAGTGGATATTGTGTATTTTCATATGTGTGTGTGTGTCTCTGTGTCTATATGGTAAGGTTTAAAATTGCATTAAGTAGAGTTAAGAGATAAACAACAACTAATGGTAATATAGAGCAATGATAATACACTGTAATAAGAGACAAGTGAATTTAGTCTCTCTCTCTCTAATATATGTTATTTTATTGTATTCGTCCTTTATCTGATGCTGTGAGGTGATACTCAAAGGAAGCACAGTACTTTTCTTTGGCATATCTATATTCCCTTTTTTTTTTAAACTTTTATTTAATGAATATAAATTTCCAAAGTACAGCTTATGGATTACAATGGCTTCCCCCCCATAACATCCCTCCCACCCGCAACCCTCCCTTTTCCCACTCCCTCTCCCCTTCCATTCACATCAAGATTCATTTTCGTTTCTCTTTATATACAAAATATCAGTTTAGCATGCATTAAGTAAAGATTTCAACAGTTTGCTCCCACACAGAAACATAAAGTGAAAAATACTGTCTGAGTACTAGTTATAGCATTAAATCTCAATGTACAGCACACTAAGGACAAAGATCCTACATGAGGAGTAAGTGCACAGTGACTCCTGTTGTTGACTTAACAAATTGACACTCTTGTTTATGGCATCAGTAATCACCCTAGGCTCTTGTCATGAGCTGCCAAGGCTATGGAAGCCCCCTGAGTTCACTGACTCTGATAATTTTTAGACAAGGCCATGGTCAAAGCGGAAGTTCTCTCCTCCCTTCAGAGAAAGGAACCTCCTTCTTTGATGACCCGTTCTTTCCACTGGGATCTCACTCGCAGAGATCTTTCATTTAGTTTTTTTTTTTTTTTTTTTTTTTTTTTTTTTTTTTTTTTTTCCCCAGAGTGTCTTGGCTTTCCATGCCTGAAATACTCTCATGGGCTTTTCAGCCAGATCCGCATGCCTTAAGGGCTGATTCTGAGGCCAGAGTGCTGTTTAGGATATCTGCCATTCTATGGGTCTGTTGTGTATCTCACTTCCCATGTTGGATCATTCTCTCCCTTTTTTATTCTATCAGCTAGTATTTGCAGACACTAGTCTTGTTTATGTGATCCCTTTGGTTCTTAGTCCTATCATTATGATCAATTTTGAACAGAAATTGATCACTGGGACTAGTGAGATGGCATTGGTACATGCCACCTTGATGGGATTGAATTGGAATCCCTGGTATGTTTCTAACTCTACCGTTTGAGGTAAGTCAGCTTGAGCATGTCCCGAATTGCACATCTCTTCCCTCTCTTATTCCCACTCTTATATTTAACAGCAATCACTTTTCAGTTAAGTTTCAGCACTTAAGAATAATTGTGTATTGATTACAGTATTCAACCAAAAGTATTAAGTAGAACAAACAAAAAAATACTAAGAGGGATAACATATAAAGTTGCTCATCAACAGGCAGGGTGAGGTCTGATCAAGTCACCATTTTTCATAGTGTTCTGATGTACAATGTGATACTTTATCCATTTTAGTATTTTTTTTTTTGTTCTAGTACCATTGGTTGAACTCTGTAATTAATACACAATTATCCTTAGGTGTTTAAATTTTAACTGAAAAGTGATCCCTGTTAGGAATTTGGAAAACATTATGCTGAGTGAAATAAGCCAATTCCAAAGGGACAAATACCACTTGTTTTCCTTGATAGGTGACAACTAACTGAGCACCAAAAAGGAAACCTGAGGCCGGCGCCGCGGCTCACTAGGTTAATCTTCCGCCTAGCGGCACCGGCACACCGGGTTCTAGTCCCGGTTAGGACGCCGGATTCTGTCCCGGTTGCCCCTCTTCCAGGCCAGCTCTCTGCTGTGGCCAGGGAGTGCAGTGGAGGATGGCCCAGGTGCTTGGGCCCTGCACCCCATGGGAGACCAGGAAAAGCACCTGGCTCCTGGCTCCTGGCTCCTGCCATCAGATCAGCGCGGCGCGCCGGCCGCGGCGGCCATTGGAGGGTGAACCAACGGCAAAGGAAGACCTTTCTCTCTGTCTCTCTCTCTCACTGTCCACTCTGCCTGTCAAAAAAAAAAAAAAAAAAAAAAAAAAAGGAAACCTGTTAAAGTGAAATGAACACTATGAGAAACGGCATATCTATATTTCCATCATTACTACTCTATGCTGTGGGAGCTTAGTGAGTAAAATCAGTTACTTGAACAAAAATACTATGATACCAGTCAATCTAATAATTGAGATGGCTAGGAAATAATTATTGATGAATAGCATACAAGGTGTAGATACACTAAACAAATAGATGACTTCTATTCCCAGAGGGATAGAGAAGTTTGGTTCAAGGTTTCATCATGCTACTTAGAGTAGAAAGTTTTTAAAGACTAAGAACAGTTTACTTACAGAATTTCCATATAGTATGTTCAGTATTTTACCCACAATTGTCTCTGGGTAAAAAAAATTGTAGAAAATAAAAGTATGAGCAAGGGGAGACTACAGTAACATTTTCTAATAAACATCATCTTATCCATATCAAACAAAAAAGACCACTATATAAAAGATATTAAAGAGATATAAATTTGGCATATAAGTTTTTCCTATAAAAATCATGTTTAAAGCATATAAAAACAAACACAACTATCTAATCCCAAGCATTTTCTTAATAATAAATTGAAAGGACATTATCTTTGACCATTCCATGTGGAAATGTTTCTCCCATGATAAAGGTTTCATTTTATTTCCTTTATGTGTATTTTCTCTTTTTCTAGTAGCTCCTTACCTCTTTATATATATATAAATACATATATATACATATAATATCTCTTCATTTATGCCTCATTATTTTTTAAATTATTTTTTTTATTTTATTTGAAAGACAGAGATACAGAGAGAGGTAGAGCCAGAGAGAAAGAGAGGTCTTCCATTCTGTTGGTTCACTCCCCAAATACCACAATGGCCAGAGCTGAGCTGATCCGAAGCCAGGAGCCAGGAGCTTCTTCCAGGTCTCCCACGTGGGTGCAGGGACCCAAGGACTTGGGCCATCTTCTACTGCTTTCCCAGGCTATAGCAGAGAGCTGGATCGGAAGAGGAGCAGCCAGGACTCGAACTGGAGCCCATATGGGATGTCCGCGCTGCAGGCTGGGTCTTTAACCCACTGCGTCACAGCACCAGCCCCGTGTCTCCTTATTACTATATTAATTCATTTCTGATATCTTAGGAAAATGTGGTCTCCAGATCCTTGTTGGCCTCGTGATATGTAAAATGTCCTCACTACAAGAGAGAAATGGAAATTGTTCTTGCAATGGGTAACTATAAAACATCAAATCTATTGGCATCATTTTCCCCAACTTTTTAAAACTATCTGTTATTTTTGACTACTTACATTTTAAACCTCCCCTGTTCCCAAATCCACATCTTCTGATTCTTAACTCTTTCCTTCATCCCCCTGCCGTATCCTCTGTTTACTGTTTTTCAAGGCTATATTAACAAAGAATATTGACCTCAGTTTTTCTGATTTGCATTCTTTCCTTGGCCATCAAGTAATTCCTGTCAAATTTAGTAGTCAATGCTCAGGTCTCACTACACACATTTCTGTAATGGAATTAATTTAAAAAGTAGCCACACTCTCTTCCTTTTCTGGCTCATTTTCTTCTGACCTTATTTGCTCTCACTTCTCTGTCTCTGATGGAGGCTTCTCTTCTCAATCATATCAAAGTACCCTAGAGTCTTTCTCCCTTCTTAGCTCTATTTCCTCTCCAAATGATCTAATTTATCAACACTTGTTTTTAAGTCATTGTATGTGCCTGGAGTTGTTAATAGGTCTCATAAATTAACAATGAAGAAAAGACAAAAATCCATGTCCCCATAGTGCTCTTATTTTAACAGATAAAGATAAATAAGATTTGTTAAGTTCATTTTTGAAATTAGATTACTATGTTTGACTCAATATTTTAAGTTCTAAGGCGATACTCTTTCAGCACTGAAATTCAGTGCTGGACTTAATTATTTAAGGGTACATGAAAAAGCATGTAATATATTTGATGTTGTAACCACAGTTAGGGAAAGAAGCAAAATATATATAAATGGGCTTAGGAAGAATTTTTTAGAATGTGGAGTTGTTTTCTTCTCTGCTTGATTTTGATTATTTTCAACTCTTTCCATTAATAATTATAAAAGTATGGCTATAGTAGCAGTACTGTTTTTGTTATATCTTTTTTATCCCTTTGGCATGGTAGTGTGTGGCTTAAGACATGTTCTTGGAAATGATAGATCTTGGGGCAGGCATTTGGCACAGTGGTTAAGACACAGCCTGGGACACCCATCCCCCATACTGAAGTGCTGGGGTTCAAGTCCTGGCTCTGCTTCCAATTCCAGTGTTCTGTTAATGTACACCCTGGGAAGCAGCAGGTTAAGGGTCATCTACTTTGGTCCTTGGCATCCATGTGAGAGACCCAAACAGAGGTCAGAGCTCCTGGTATTGGCCCAACACAGCCCATTTATGGAGTGAATCAACCAGTGGATGGAGGATATTTCTCTCTCTCCTCAACCCTTTGCTTTTCCATTTAATAAAAATGAATAAATAATTAAAATACGAAAAATGGAATTAAAAGACAAAATTATTTGAAAAATAAAATTAAATGATAGATCAAATAATGTCAACCTTACTCCAGTTGCTTCTTGTGACACTAGAATAAAATGAGTTTCTTACCATATATGATCTGGTTCACTCTTCAATCTATTGCTTATCATTCTTTTCCTTGATCATTGAAATGTGGTGAAACCACCCTTCCACCAGTCCTGGGATGTGTCTATTATTTTCTAATCAAGCAAGTTCCTGTCTCAGAGATTTGGAATTCTACTAGAACATTTCTCCCACATACGCATAGAGAGCTCATTTATATTGGTGCTTAAATGTCCATTTCATGTAGAAACCTACTGACTATATGATCTTTGAAACAAAACAGTACAAAGTACTCTGTTGGCTTTTATACTCTTTATTTTTCTTTACACTGGTTATCATTATTATTTTTATGCCTGCTTATTTGATGTGTTTTGGTTATCTCCACACTAGACTGCAATCTCCATGGGGTAGGACTCTTGTTTTCTTTACCACTCATTCCCTGCAGTTGGACTATCACCTCACCCATAAAGGATGCTCAGTAAATACTTGTTGAATTCATGAATCAGTTTACAACAAGGGGATACCTAAAAACATCCAAACCTAGTTCACCAAGTTTCCTTAGTGTGGATTAAACTCACAGAGCAAGAAAGTCAAATTCAATGACTTGAATGTGACTTACATTCATCTTATTAAATCTCAATCGAACTATTTGTAAACAGCTATCAGGACTTCAAAGTTGGATCCAGTTTTTGTTTGTATTTGGTTCTTTTCTTATCCTGCAAGATAGAAAAAGGTCTATATTTTCCTTGTAATTGACTTCTATAGAAGTCCCACTAATCTTTCCAAGAAAATTTCAGTCTCTGCAAAGGGTAGTAATTTTTTTTTTTTTTTTTTTGACAGGCAGAGTGGACAGTGAGAGAGAGAGAGACAGAGAGAGAAAGATCTTCCTTTGCCGTTGGTTCACCCTCCAATGGCCGCTGTGGCTGGCACGCTGTGGCCGGCGCACTGCACTGATCCGATGGCAGGAGCCAGGTACTTATCCTGGTCTCCCATGGGGTGCAGGGCCCAAGGACTTGGGCCATCCTCCACTGCACTCCCGGGCCACAGCAGAGAGCTGGCCCGGAAGAGGGGCAACCGGGACAGAATCCGGTGCCCCGACCGGAACTAGAACCCGGTGTGCTGGCGCCGCAGGCGGAGGATTAGCCTATTGAGCTGTGGTGCTGGCCAGTTAGTAGTTCTTATGATTTTGTTAAATCTCTCTCTGACATTAAAAGCCAATATCGGTGGTCATTTATCAATAATCTTTCATTATTGTGATTACAAAAACATCCATGTTATTAATTATGTGACATTTCACATTCCTATGAGGCATTTATTTCTGAGATAATTTCTATAAAATAATAAGGATGTCTTCATATTTGGATTATGTATTATTATTATATTTGGATTTGGATATCTATGAATACATTCTCCTTGGAGATTTAATTGAAAGTGTCCCTTTAAGGATAAAATTAGATCTGAAGTGCCAATTGTTCATTTCTGTATATAATGACCTATCCAAGTCCAGTTTTCATGGGGCATACACCTTGTGTTGACTCAAACTATCATTTATTTTGAACCAAAATAAAACAAATTTTAATGGATTATTATTTACAGAGCTCTTAACAGTGTCTCTTATTTAATCTGATATTTGGCTATTATTCTCAAAGAGAATAGGTTGTGGTAGGGTTGCATGTCAAGAGTTTCTCTACGTAAAATAGTGATTGCATTGACAACATTATTTGATGATATATCCTATAGAGTTCTTTAGTGAAAATAGCCAAATACATCTAACAGTGATATAGATAGTAAAATAATTTATTGGGAGTATCTGAAATAGGTCACAGGTGTAAAGTGAAATATGGGAACAAGACACAAAATAACAAAAAACAAAAACAAAAACAGTCAGGCATCTGCAGACCACCACTCCTGGACAAGTCAAATTCCAAGTCTGTCCTCACTCCATCTGAGATTCAAATTCCATGGAGGAGTTGATTGGACTAGCCTTAATCCACTAACGCGCCATGCATTTTCTAGGGGAGGAGATGGCACCTTCATTAAGAACCACACTTTATTGTTCCAATAAGAGAAAGACAATTCATCAAAATTAGAATGGATTCTTACCCAAGAAAATCGCAGTAGAAGCTGGGAAGAAATATAACAGGCATTGGCACAAACCATTCCCAAATGGTTGCCTAAAGGCACATCCCCTAATAAATATAATAGCATACTCTCATCAGCTGGTTTGAAATATTGCTTCTAATAATAATCCCTCCATTTGCTTACCAATTAATCAATTGTTTATGTGATGTTATATGTGTCATAATCTATCATTTTTTTTCAGGGAAAGTGTCTTATTCATCTATTATTTCTTCAATATACTAAGTGCTCACTAAATACTATATTATATTAATTTTTAAAAGATTGTTTTTGTAATTTTACACAAAAACCATCTTGCAGAGTTTAAATGATTTCTAAGCTCACATAGCTGATAGGTTAGAGAGATGCTACTAGAACCCAGGACTACTAATTTATATAACACCAATGAAAAATTTTGTGGTATATTATGTGCTTCCAGAAGTATACTTCCAGGAGTATGATTTGCAGAATCTGTACAATATGTATTTGAGAATATTTTCTTGTTTTGGAGTCTGAAGAGTTTAAAAACTTGCTGAAGATCACAAAATTGGCAGTGATAGTGGAGTGGTGTGGTAGTCTCCTATTGTTGATATAAACCATTACTATACACTTAGTAGTCCAGAATAACACACAGTTAGTGCCTTACTGCTCTAGAGGTCAGGAGTTTGAAATGAGTTTCACTGGGGTAAAATCAAGGTGTCCATAGGGATGTATGTATTTATGGAGATTCTAGGGTGGGCTCAGTCATCTTGGCGTTTTTCTGTTCTATCGAGAAAGCCAGCAATGACCAGTGGAGTTTCTATATACAGCATCACTCTAAAAGGAACTCTCCTTTCTTTAACTTATGAAGATCCTTGTGATTACATTGGGCTCACTCAGATAATCCAGAGAAGTCTCGCTACATCAAGGTCAACTGATTATCAATCTTAATTCTATCTGCCACCTTATTTCTTCATTGTTATCAATCCAATGCATTCACTCCTTTTGGTAATGGGGACTTTGGGTAAGGAGGAACATTATTGGGAATGGGGGATTTTTCTGTGTACCAACAGTAGCAAAATCTGTCTTGCTCTAAACTGAAGTTTATATGCAATATCACATACTTCTCTGAGATTAAATGTTATTTTTTCCTCACATATATTTTTAGGTATCTTTCTGGAACTATCTTTCTGGAACGTGTGTGGTCACTTTCATATCAGTGGTAACATGCAAATGTAAGAGGAACAAAAACATGACGTTGAGGCATCTGACAAAAGCTGCAGTGTATTTACATGAAGGAAAAGTAAATGCGTATTATAACCCAAAAACCAAAGCTTATGATGCTCTCTTTTGCCTTGAGAAGATGGAAGGGCCTTGGTAGCTCGTGGTTGAGAAAGGGACACACATGCCTTTGCCTGACCTCTGTCACAGTGGCAGTTGTGAGTAGCCAGTGCAGGTACACAGTGTAGAAAACTGTCTACTCTTTCTCATGGGTCATGTTTTGGTGACTTCTGCATTGCCTTTATATGATAAGGACACTAAAGCTTATATTTTTGCTTTTCATCTTGTGTTCCATAACAATTTGTGACTAGGAAGATAATTGTGATGTCAAAGCAAATGAAGAATGACCAGCACTATAAACAAATCCGAGCCCAGAAGAAGGCCTGTGTGGGAAGACATTGCTATTTTTAGCATTTTGTTTAATGGTGACAGAAGGAAATGAAGATAATAAAATTGTTCATATGCTGGATTAACAATTTTTCCTAAAATATTGGCTTTTTAGAAGACACCTCCAATTTAGTTTCTGAGATGACAATCGAATTTTTTATTTTAAATAATGATAATAAATGGCCCATTCAAAGACAAGATGGAGGATTCACCTAGGCTACCATCAATTCTCATTTCATGACTTCCGTTGAAGAATTCAAAGCTTAATTTCTCATGTCATGATTTGCATGCAAAGTTTGTTTGAGGTGTCTACATTTCCCGTATCACAATATTCTGACTAAAAATTGTGATTTCAGGGAAAGTAGGTATGGAGTTCAGAAAGCAATTTCAAATTCCATCATAATATAGCTTGGTTTTGAATTTCTAAAAAGAGAAAGATTTCATTATTAAAATGAAAGTTTAAAAATTCAAAATCAGTGTTATGTTTGTTATTCATCTAATGTTTAATGGGAATGTCCTAAGTGATAGAAACTTTTTAATGTTCTATAGAATTACCATAAATTTTTCATAAAATTTTCATAAAAACCCTTTGAGAACAGTTGACTTTTTTTTAGAAACTCTTTTTTATTTGACAGATAGAGTTAGACAGTGAGAGAGAGAAACAGAGAGAAAGGTCTTCCTTGAGTTGGTTCAACCCCCAAATGGCCGCTATGGCTGGTACCCTGTGCCGATCCGAAGCCAGGAGCCAAGTGATTCTTCCTCTCTCCTGCGGGTGCATGGGCCCAAGCACTTGGGCCATCCTCCACTGACTTCCTGGGCCACAGCAGAGAGCTGGCCTGGAAAAGGTGCAACCGGGACTAGAACTCAGCACCCATATGGGATGCCGGGAGGATTACCCAAGTGAGCATGGCTCCGGCCCCTGAGAACAGTTGAAATATCCATATTTTATAGTGGTTGAAGAGGTAACCACCAGCAAAGACTACCTTATTAGGATACTATGAGAGTGTATTTATATTAACATAAATGTAAAAAGTAAACAGTGACCCAATATAAATTTGAATAATATTTGTATAATACATCTTTACTTTTACATCTCATACCCTTCTACTTACTATACCTATAGTTAAAGCAGTAATTCTACCTTTAAATGTTAAATGTTAAATAACTAATGATTTAAGAGTATATTGCTTAGATCCAAATTTTCATTGTCTGTGTTTCTTTTTAAACAAGATTTATTTATTTGTAAGTCAGAATTAGACAGGGAGAGACTGAGAGAGACAGAAACAGAGAGACCTTCCATTTGCTGTTTCACTCCCCAGTTGGCCACAACAGTGTGTTGGGCCAGACCTGAACCAGCAGCTAGGTGCTTCATTTGGGTCTCCCACATGGGTGTCAGGAGCCCAAAGAGTTGAGCCACCTTCCCCAATTTTTTCTAGGCCATTAGCAGAGAGCTGGATCAGAAGAAGAGCTACTGGACATGAACCTGTTCTGATGGGTTGCCCGTGTTGCAGTAGGTGGCTTTAGCCATTTCACCGAAATACCAGCCTTGTCTTTGTATCTTTAAAAGACAGTTTTCTTGAATCCTCTAGCTTAATCTCATGAGAAATTTAAGTTAATAAAAGATTTGAGAAGATCTCATTATTTTTAAAGATTTATTTATTATTTATTTGATCTGAAGCCAGGAGCCAGGAGCTTCTTCCAGGTCTCCCAGGTGGGTTCAGGGGCCCAAGGATTTGAGACATCTTCTACTGTTTTCCCAGGCCACAGCAGAAAGCTGGATTGGAAGAGGGACAGCCATGACTAGAACTGGCGCCCTTATAGGATGCTGGCGCTTCAGACCAGGGCATTATTCCACTGCACCACAGCACTGGCCCCAAAATATCTCATTATTAACCTTGATTTTAATTTTCTTATCTGTAAAATTGGGAAAAATTCTTAATTTTTTTCAACAATTAATACTATGTAGGTCCATATCTTGTGCTTTCCTTAGTTGTGATTCTTGGATTACGATCTCTTATCCAATATCTCAATCAAAAGTAATGAGTGATGGTTTTGAAGAGTGTCAACAGTATTTGTGTTAAACTGAGTTAAAGGTGTATGTCTGGACATTGTTGAGCCTTAGTGATTTCAAGCAATACTTTCTCACTTTTCAACCTGTATTCATTCAATAAATATGTACATTTGTTAAGTGATGAAAACCCTGTTAGGTACAGCCATAATGAGTGAGCAAGATAGCCAAAGGGCTATGAAGAAATAAATAAGTAAGTCCATAAAAAGTATGCTAAGGGTAAAAATTAGTTTAAAGCTCTATAGGAATACTTATAAGTATTTTCATTTTTAAAGTTTCCTGAATGAAGGGAATTATCATGATAACCAAGAGTTGAAGAGGTAGACCACGGATAAATAATAAAGTATGATGTTTAGGAGCATAGTTTCTGTTGTCAATTTTCTGGGGTTTGAATTCTGATGTACATACTTACTGCCATTGGTTGAACACTCTGCATCTTAATTTAAAAATAAACTAGGGTGGTTATAGAGATAAGCATATATATAAGGAAATTAATATAGATCCTGGTATACATTACATAAAACACAAAGTACTGGGTTTATCATTAATAATATTAATCTGGGGCCAGCTCTGTGGCACAATAGGTTAATCCTCTGCCTGCAGTGCCAGTTCTAGTCCTGGCTGTTCCACTTCCCAGCCAGCTCTCTGCTGTGGCCTGGGAAAGCAGTAGAAGATGGCCCTAGTGCTTGGGGCCCTGCACCCACATGGGAGACCTAGAGGAAGCTCCTGGTTCCTGGCTTAGGATCGGCTCAACTCCAGCCATTGCAGCCAATTGGGGTAGTGAACCAGCAGATGGAAGACCTCTCTCTCCCTCTCACTGTCTGTAATTCTCTCTTTCAAATAAATAAATACATAAAATCTTTTTTTTTTTTTTTTTTTTTTGACAGGCAGAGTGGACAGTGAAAGAGAGACAGAGAGAGAAAGGTCTTCCTTTGCCGTTGGTTCACCCTCCAATGGCCGCCGCTGCAGCCGGCGCACCGCGCTGATCCTGGCAGGAGCCAGGAGCCAGGTGCTTTTCCTGGTCTCCCATGGGGTGCAGGGCCCAAGCACCTGGGCCATCCTCCACTGCACTCCCTGGCCATAGCAGAGAGCTGGCCTGGAAGAGGGGCAACCGGGACAGAATCCGGCGCCCCAACCGGGACTAGAACCCGGTGTGCTGGCGCCGCAAGGTGGAGGATTAGCCTATTGAGCCACGGCGCCGGCTGATAAAATCTTAAAAAATAATATTAATCTTATAAATGGGAAGATCATGAACAGTTTCTTAGAATCAATAGAAGGAGCAATAGTAGTTTTGTTGAAGTGTATGATATTGTTTGTAACCTGTGTGGTAAGAAGTCATACTCCTGAGATTAGCAAGGACCTACGCATAAAGTGCCTTATATGAATCCTGAATGATTTGTACCTTTTTTCAAGTTGTACCAGAAGACAAATGAAGGGCTATAAGAATATGATGCAGTGAAACCCACATTATAGAAAAAACCCTCTGGTCACTGCATGGAGAAACAACTGGATACAGGATTGGTTGAGCCAGAGACCAGCATGAAGTCCTTTGGGGCTCTGCTGAGGGATGACAGTGCCTTAGGCTGAGCTAGTGCCACTGGGATATTGAGAGATATTAAACACAACAAGGTAAAAACAGGTTTGGTAATTGATCAGGTGTGAAGGATGAAAGTGAGGAACAAATTAGGGATGGCATTCAGGATTCTGACTGAAGCAAGTACCTGATAGGCAGCATTAAACATCGAAAAAGGACAGACTGGCAAAGATACCAATAATGGGAAGTTAGGTTGCAAGACACAGATCCTGGAAGCCATCACAGCCAAGTGGTGATGTCTAGTGGGCAATCTTGTAGATTGGACCTGATTCATAACCACCTGCAAGAACTAATTTAGAAGAAATATTAATAAAAATGAGCAAATGCCAAAACGTTTTCTTTTTCACTATAGAAAACAAAATGACCAGCTCAATACTGCATGTAGCCATCTCAGGGGAGAGCTCTGGTCTAGAGATTTATTGGTTGCCAATGTGCTAGCTCATTAAAGGCATTTGAATACAAAAATTACAGAAGAATATGCCATGAAAGAAGAAAGATAGTCAAAGGTGACTGAAGGGCTAGAGTAACTACATTTTGAAAAAGTGCCTCCATTCGGGGAGGCAGGCCCAACTTCCAGTAAAAGCAGCGTCACTCAGGGGAAACCAAAACTTACAACAGAACAGCTCATTAGCGTTCACCATATAAGGAAATGCCCTAGTCTGAACCAATCAGAAACAATCGCGCTCGATCAGGAAATACCAGAGGTGACCCTAGCCAATCTACTGTTACTCTGCACCCCTCAATGACATAACCCTGCTTTAAAATAGGCTCCCCCGAGACATGCTCAGGGCCTTCCTCTGCCCTCCGCTGCGTGGTTGGTTAGACGGGGTCCCTGTCGCGGCTTGTACTTACGAAATAAACCTTGCTTTTGCATTTCCGTGTGTTCGAGTCTCTGGCGGCGTTTGGGGATCCAACATCTGGGCACAACAGTGACATCATGGAGACCATCTCAAAAGGAAGGGATCCTGCAAAGAAATAATAGAAGGAAGAAGAGGCGTGAGGGATCATGATCATCAGAGACCCCACAGACACAAAAGTCAAGGAAAGAGCATTTGGGATTTATGGATAGTGGTGAATTAAACCTGTGATTATACAGTGGATTAAAATTATGACTTTGCAAAAATTAATGAAAAGAAAAGGGAGGGAAGGTGAAGACTTGGAGAATGAGGGTGGGAAGTATGGTTATCTTCTTAGAACTGTACCTATGGGGGCTGCCGCTGGGTCATAGTAGGTATAGATGCTGCCTGCAGTGTGGGCATCCCCTATGGGCACTGGTTTGAGTCCTGGCTGCTTCACTTTTGATCCAGTTCTCTGCTATAGCCTAAGCAAAAAGAAAGAGGAATATCTTGGTGAGCCCTATTTCTGTTTATATATTATTGGACAGAAATACATCACTTAGCCACTCCTAACAGTAAGATAAACTTTCTAGTCTCCTAATTATAAGTGGGCAAACAAGAAGAGAGTAGAATCCAGGCATTGTATCAGTCAATCTACACTATCTGCCTGAAGTTTCTTTATTCAGAAGCAAACATACAAGCTGGATATGATGAATACAGAAATGAATAAAAAAGACAATAAGCAGTAGCTCACGACGCTAGATATAACTGAGCACTTACAGTGAGGTCAGAGAGTTATCTCCAGAAATATCCATTTGACATACAGATTGTACTTTGTACTCCTGGGACAGAGTGGGATTAGTGAGAATTAGTGAGAGCTACCTTTGGCATGAACTGGTAGTCATACTGAGGTAAGCCTTTTGCAAAACCCTGGTATTATGTCTGTTTGAATTTGCCACTAAGCACTACTCCAAATGGATAGCAATAGGAACCTAGTGCTATTTGGAAAAAATCTGGAGAAATGGTATAATGGGAATCCCATGAGTATTTAAGGAACACAAAGGTGCTCCTTGCAAAGCTTAAAATCTCTTGGCTCCTTTCCCACTGCTTCTTCCTCCCAGTTGGAACCATAGAAAAGATGCTTCAAATGATTTTGTATCCTATAACTGACAACAGCTGCTACCTACCACAAGCACAACCATTTGTTTGGCTAAATAAATGTGTGACCACAGGGAAATCACTGTGGCAAATTTACTGACATTGCCATGGTGTTCCAGTAATAAACTTGGGAATCAACTTATCTTATGATACAGATGGCTGCAGTAGGATTATGCCACTGTGGGCTCTTGGAAATGAATTATCCAACCAACTGGTTTGGATTCTAAAGTGATACTGAGTTACTCATGATAATTGACTATAACTTAATGAGCATATTATCCTGTTACACTTAGTCTAGCAAAACCTCTAAATAATTTCTCAAGTAATTTAGGGTTCAGGCTTAATTGCAGTACTATTTCTCTCAGGGGATTTTGCAAGGCAATGGCCTCACTATTTCATGACTTTTAAACTTGGTCAAACCTGCTTTTCCTGAACCTCAGTGTAGCAATTTGTTTCCCTTGTCAAATTATAGTCATTCATTTACTAGTGTTTAATTTTCAATTTATTTATTTCATCAAAGGAACTGAGTACCACATAGGTTCTTATATTTACAGTTATTCCCTTGGTACCCAAATGAGATAAAACCATATGAAACAAGTCACATACAAGTAAAAAGAGATCTCTCTTTTCATTTTAACTTATTCATTCAACATGTTTTTAATTCATTGGTTTAGAAATGAGTTTCAACCTACTATCTATATGACAAATACAATGTATATGAATGTATAAGGGAAAATCTAGGATGTTAATAATGTCTTATTTGTATTTCTGGCATATCTCAATGGTGAGGTAATCAATATTATTTTCCAAAATCTAAATCTATTTTGCAGTTTTGCAAATATTCATCCAGTAGGGATGTGATTAGATAAATGTATGGTTATGGATGATAGATATAAAACAAGTCAGGTATTATATATTCTGGAATTTTTTATCTGCCCTCAATGAGCCTATCAGAAATCATTTATATTTCTCAGATTTCAGTGATAACAAAACTACCACAACCACTTAAAAAGTGTACTTTTAATGAAGTATCTAATTAATTTAGCATTCTTAACAAAGAAAAATGTTGTTATTTTCAAAAAAGAGATATTTAAGTTAATAAATAAAATCTGGTTAAACCACAAAGAGAAAACACAAGTGTAGTAGAGAAGTAACAATAGATTTAAAAGGAGCTTTGTTTCTATCACTAACTAGCAATGCAAATGTATGAAAGCATGGTAGATCTCTGTAAAAAGAGGCAAGAATCAAGATCGAAGTCGGCGAACTCAAAAGGCTTCCATAGCCTTGGCAACTCATGACTAGAGCCTAGGGAGATTACTGATGCCATAAACAAGAGTGTCAAATTGTTAAGTCAACAACAGGAGTCACTGTGTACTTATTTCTCATGTGGGATCTGTCCTTAGTGTGTTGTCCAATGTGAAGTAATGCTATAACTAGTACTGAAACAGTATTTTACACTTTGTGTTTCTGTGTGGGTGCAAACTGATGAAATCTTTACTTAATATATACTGAATTGATCTTCTGTATATAAAGATAATTGAAAATGCATCTTGATGTGAATAGAATGGGAGAGGGAGTGGGAGATGGGAGAGGTGTGAGTGTGGGGGGGAGCCATTGTAATCCATTAACTGTACTTTGAAAATTTATATTTACTAAATAAAAAATTAAAAAAAAGAGGCAAGAATCATTGTGGTACAGAAATGTCTCAGAGACGACCCTGGATAATGGTTAAAGAGGACACAAGTGTTGCAAATAGCAAGTAGAAGACACAGACAACATAAATTGAAATAATTTAAGTATGTAACCTGAGTAAATATTCATTTTTCAACTCATTAGTTGGTTAACAATGATGACATTTTTCTGCAAGTTGCAAGAATAGACCCTTCAAATTAGACATTGCATTTTGCTAAATAATAATAATAATATAATTAGCATAAGTGTAACCTTATGACTTAACACAAAAACCTGATTGTCCAGTAAAAGTAACACAACATCAGAAGTTTTTACCCAGTACCCAGCTTTGCTATAACATCAGGGACATAAGGAACCAAGAAGAACAGGCACAATATGGGGAGGTCTCAGACACTGAGGGTAGATCTAAATCTTTTCATTCTTCATTAGAATCAGACATATGCCTCACACAGTGGGGGCTTTCAGGTCATTAATATAAGCTATAGTGATATAGAATACATGACATTCTTTGGGTAGTTGTGATTCACTGAACTATAGCTTCTAGGTTGGTTCACCACAAGCAATTCTAAATCAGTGACATCTTAATAAGAATTTTTCAAAGAGAAGTATCCTTTTATTAACTACCATCACTCTTATTTACCAGGAGATCCAGTTATCATAATCGGAAGGATATTAGACAAGACTATCTTTTTTCTTTTTCAAAGTATTCCTAATAATTGAGAGAGAGAGAGAGAGAGAGAGAGAGAGAGAAATTAATCAAGGAAGGCTGCTTTAACTATTCTTTTCCAACATAAATAATGCAGACTTTCAGACATTTATCCCCAAAAGTAGCATAACTTTTTTGTTATAAATTGATGGGGGCCACCTCTGTGGCGTAGTGGGTAAAGCTGCCACCTGTAGTGCCGGCATCCCATATGGGCACCAGTTCGAGTCCCAGCTGTGCCACTTCTGATCCACTCTCTGTTATAGCCTGGGAAAGCAGTGGAAGATGCCGCAAGTGCTTGGACCCCTGCACCCGCGTGGGAGACCTGGAAGAAGCTCTCGGCTCCTATTGCAGCTCTGGCCATTGTGGCCATCTGGGGAGTGAACCAGTGGATGAAAGACCTCTCTCTTTCTCTCTCTTTGCCTCTGCCTCTCTGTAACTCTTTCAAATAAATAAATAAATCTTTTAAAAAATTGTGGATGAATTTCACACTCAGTTTGACTTGAGGGTTAGTTAAATAATGCTACCTATAATCTCTCAGTCCTTTTATAAGAGAACTTAGTATCATAAGGAAATTAATACTGTAAGAAAATTCCTGGACAAGTTACATAAGATAAAAAAATATTCTATGTGCTTCATGGGTTAAGAGAACTTTTATTATACAGGTTGAACAATCAGATACACAGCCATATTATATCAACAGGTGGAGTTTTCAAAATACTCATGAAAATTGCATATTACAAAAAACTTACATGAGATTTCAAAAAAGCCATGAAAATAAATTTATCTTCTAAAACAAAAGACTTAAATGTGTTTATTTTATTTGCTTAAAAGGCAGAGCAATGGAGACAGATAAATATAGAGAAAGACAGATATTTACCATCTGCTGGCCATCTCCACAAATTTGCATGCAAAAGACGAGGCTGAGAGAAGCCAAAACCGGATCTGGGAATTCAGTCCGGGCAGGGGCTCAACCATGTGACCAACACGTAGCTGTTTTTCAGGTTGTGAGTCAGCAGCAAGCTGGAATCGGGAGAGGAACTCAAAACTGGGCCCTCTGGTGTGGGACATCCCTAAATCTTCTTAACCACTACACGAAAAGGCCACCGAGGAACTTACATTTTAATTCCATGTTCCACTAACGTTTTTAATATCCTCACATATGCTTGCAATAAACATTAGCTTCATTTTCTTTTTTCAAAGCAGTATTTGCCTCTTTTGCATGGATTTGCAGAGATATGTATTAAACTGTCATGTCAAGAGCTTGAAATGATCTGAATTTACCTTATTCACAAGACAACACACTTAAACAGTCATGAGTTTCATAGGTACCAGAATAAATATTTGAGATCTCTAGCTCAGGGGCAAATGACAGTGTAGGGGCCCGTATTGTGGCACAATAGGATAAGCTGCCACTTGAGATGTAGATACTATATTGACATCTGATATCAGTGTGCCAGTTTGAGTCTCAGTTGCTGTTTCCAATCCAGTTCCTAGCTAATGGGTCTGGGAAAGTAGTGGAAGATGGTCTGTGTGCTGGGGTCCCAGCCACCCATGTGGGAGGCTATGATTGAGTTCCTTGGTCCTGGCTTCAAAGCTTGTCCCAGATCTGGTTTTGTGATCCTTTGGGGAGTGATCCAGAGGATGGAAGATATCCCCTCACCACCATCTCTTTCCCTCCCTCTCTCTCTTTCTCACAAATATAAAGTAAATAAAAAATGAATCTTTTTTTTTTTTTTACAAAGCACTGCTTAGTACTGACAGCAAAACACTAGCCAAGGTATCATCCTGATACTTTTTCCTCTATTCCCGAATTCCCAAAGTGCTAGGTGATGACAGCAGGATCTTGTCTGTACGTGCAGGTGCAGTGGGGTTGCTTTGCAGGAGAGGAGGCTCAATATCAGAAAATCCTAAACCTATACAAGGGCTTCTAGCAAATCTGTGGAGAGAATGATCTTATTCTTACTATCTGGAGAGGAAGGGGATAAAAATGTCAACACTCTTGGAAGTGTCTTGCTCTGTTTGGGGTTCTACTCACTGCCCCTGGGTGTGATGTTACTGAGCATTTTTGATATTTCATTACAAGGGAAAATGCTTTTTGATATTTCTGTACACATGGCTTCTCAACCTTGACGCTCTTGGCATTTGTGGTTGAATATTTCTGTTTGTGGATGTCTGTCCTGAGCAATGCAGAATGTTTAGCAGGGGTTAGTAGAATATTTAATTCCTGGCATGTACACTTTCTTGCCAAAAGCACACCCACCACCGTCCAGCCAGGACAACCAAGGCCAACTGCAGATAATGAAAAATGTTCTCTGAGATTCAGGGTTTCTACTGAGAACCATCACTAACAGTGGAAAAACTTCCTACAGTCACATACTGAATTATGACATTTCAGTTAATGATTGACTTCACATTTGATTTTGATCTTGAAAGATTATAATGGAGCTGAAAAATTCTTATTGCCAGCATTGTGTCATTGTCAGCACAATGACATATATGCAATAATCCTGATGTGTTTCTGGTAATGCTGGTGTGAACAAACTGACTTGCTACCAGTCATATGGAAGTACAGCTATCTAATTATGCACAGGACATAATACTTTTAACATTTTTATTTTTAATTGAAATGAAATATTTGTGCTAAAAACAACAAAAAAAGGAAGTGGTCTCTGCTTATAAGGTTCATTTATTATATTTGAAAGGGTTACAGAGAGTGAGAGACAGCGATAGATCTTTCCACTGGTTCACTTTCCAGATGGCTCCAATTGCCAGGGCTGGGACAGGCTGAAGCCAGGAGCCAAGAGCTTCATGTGGGTACCTCATGTGTGTGGCTGGGGCCCAGGCTCTTGGACCATCTTCTGTTGCCCCTCCAAGGTGACGAGCAGGGAGCTGGATAGGAACTGGAGTATCTTGGACACAAACTGTGCCCATATGGAATGCAGGGATCGCGGGTGGTGGCTTTGCCCTCTATACCACAGCGCTGGCCCCAGGAGACATTTCTATCTTTACTTTCATGGACTGTAACCAAATTTGCTGAGAAGACATCATTGCCTCTATTTTCTCAAAGTCATTTGCTCACACAATCATTTCTGAAAAGGGAAATCTGAGGAAAATTGGCTAATACTTGGGTAGAAACCTGAGGTCTGTGGAAATTTATCTTCCCATATCATGTGTCAAAGATTTTATCAACTTTTACTTAATTATATGAAAATGAGCACATGCTTTCCATGTTTTATCTTCTAGAAGGATGAGGCTTTCATCTTCTTGTGGGGCAAGAGGGTTCTGGGAAGGAAGCTGCTCCCTCCACTGCATACTTTAGTCCCTGGAGGAATAATTAATTTCATTGTTTTCATTAAATCAGGATAAGATCTTATTTTACTAGGATATAGATTTGTGATTCTGTTAGGGCAAGAACTATCTATCATCATGATCTGTGTGTGCTCTGCCACAGCAGGAGTTCTGTCTCTCCCTTTTCAGTTCCTTTGAACTTCCTGATTCTTTGTATTAAGGAGAGCAGGCAAGACTTCCCCACAGAGGTTAACTTGTTATATAATATAGTTGTCCAAAGGCTCCTCCGTCTATAACTGAGTGGGTAAGTCAGGCCGAGCTTCAGCTGCAGTGTTTTCAATTCCAGCGTAAGGAAATAGGAAACCCCACTTTAACCTTACCCCTGATCTCGGCTGCATAAAGCAATTTTTACCAAAACATGCATTTGAAGCTCAATCAATTTGTTAAGGTATTCTTAAATGCCCCCAGTGTAAGTACTGTTTTAGGAGTTGTGTATGTTATCAAGCAGAAATCCAAAAGAAGAAACAAGAAATATTCTGTCTCAGGATGCCTAACACATTAGTTATTTCCAATTTAGTAATAGCAAGACATCCTCACTATTGCTATAAGAGCAAGCAGTTACTCAGCAACGACAAAAATTTAACAAAAATGGAGACTGAGAAGGAAATATTAAAAGTACTGACTTCTGAAATTTATTAAAGTAATAATTCTTATTTTCTAGTTCAATAATTGTTTTAGCAGGTGATGATAAGATATATATATATATATATATATATTCAAAATATTTACTTCCCTATCCCAACAAGGAAGGACCGTTTATCAACCCTGAGGGAAAGTCAGTTATTAATGCTTAATGCTGTTGATATCTTAGAAGATGACCCAAGATGTGGAACCTAAACAATGATAGAAAATAGAAGGACATCACCATTAAACACTCCACCAAATCTTGAACTCCCAAGCACAGATTTCTTGAGAAATAACAGACGGCTGTCCTGGGAAACTATCATACAGCAGAAAAACTAAACAGCAATGAGAAGAAATTACAAGTGTCTCCTAAATATGAAAGTTTTAGAAAGCACTGAGAACACTTACACAGCAGGGAAAATTATATTTATGCAATGCACCTGAAAACTTGCGATTTGCATATCATTTTTGTCTGACTTATTAATCTTAATGAGTGCTTATTAAGCACTCAGTGATGAAAAACATTATTTGAAATAATAATAGTGTACAATGTATGATTATGCAAATGTGTGTGACAAGATGTACAACTGCAATTTTTATTTCTTTCTGGTTTCACTTCTGCAGTATTCTTCTGAATTTATCCTCCTTTCCACTTCCAATGCTACAAAAACTATTGGCCTACGTAATCAACATAACTTTCAAAATGCCTCAGAAGTAATTTTCTCGAGCTTAGCATAGCATTCAAGACCATCTATTTCTTCATTATGATCTATCTTTTTAGTCTCACTTTCCAAAACACATCCCATCTATCATATCTACTCATAGCAAGTTTTCACCACTTTTTTTATTGTTGTCTGTTGAACTATACTCATTTTTCAACTACCAGAACATCTGTCACTTTTCCCATATATATATATATATATATATATATATATATATATTATGGGTGTCTTCTCTACATGCATCTCTTCTTTCCTTAAGGCCTACAACATTATCTGTTCCTCTTCTCCAGACAGCACTTGAATGATTATTGCTTATGTATAACTAGTTTTTTGGCTTCTTTTTATTTCAATAAATAAATTCTAGGAATTCAAGAATATGACATGTTTTTGCATTACCCACTAAAAATGATTAGTTAAATTACATTTCAACATTTTAATTATATAAATTCTAAGTGATTTTTAAGCAAATAAAACAATTTAAAGGAAACAAAAATAATTTTCTAAGAATGTTTGTAGCTATTAAGAGATAACTTGGGACCAGATAGCCATTAAACAAATACCTGGAGGAAAAGGATTAGGGCTTCAATTCTGACACATGTTTTTTGTAGTTTTCTGTTTCTACCTTCAATGTATTCAATGCCATAATTAGTTAATTCCAAATTTCTTATTGGAAGCAAATCTTAAGAATGGTTCTTTGGACTTCTTTAGAAGTGAAACCAGGAATTACAGCTAATTCTAAAACAAACACAAATTAATTTTATATGTTAATTAATGCTCAATTAAGTGAGGACTTGTACAAATACATAGAGAATATTAAATTTCACTTTGTGTATGTAAAGGCATCTGGCATTTTCAGTATGAAATAATCAAGGGGTGTTTGAAACTGTGCTTCCATGTATTTTATATTATACATTCCAAAGGATCTGGTATTTATCTTTTCATAACAAAAAGAATCCCAAATCCAGCCCTTCAGTAATACGATGGTTTTAGAGGGATAAGAGAGACTCAAGTGGTTATAAGTATCAATGAGACTAGAATAATACTTCCAAGTCATGACCAAGCAAATATACATTGTCAGTGGTATCAGAAGTTCTGGTTGAATATTTTCTATCTGAATTTCGTTTCTAACGTATAGACGAATATCTGTCTATAAGCCATCAAAAACTAAGAGACTCCAGAAATCACCTAATGCAAACTCATTATTTTAAAAATTAGGAAAACTTGGATTTCAACAAGGAAAAGTGATTTGCTTGAGATAAAGCTGACGATAAATATTCAAATATGATTTATGATGAATCAGTGCACACTATATTTTTCAAAGGTGTTACATTTTATTAACTTTCCTACAAATATTACATGTACTGGACCCACAAAACATTTATTAAGCTGAATTTTGTTTTATATGTATCTACTATGTACCTACTGTGGTACATTTGCTGGCCCCAGCTTAAAATTTTTTGAGACTCACCTTTGTGTTTTTAACACATGCAAATGTGTAAGTCAATCAATCACCATATCTATCATCTTGTTGTCTTCACTGAAGAAGAATGTGGAGTAAATATCCATTTATAAATAATTAATGTCACTGCGAATCATAGTGAACATACCAGTGTGAGGGCTAGTTGTTGATAAAGTCATTTACTGAGATATAGATCAAAGAACTGTAGATGCAAATAGGAGTCAAGAGAAATTGAATGGCTCTATAATGGAAATAGATGGCTTCTGAATGAAGAAGATTGATAACCTGAAACACAAAAAAAGTAGAACACCTAATAATGGACAGCCATATACCTCAAAACTGCCACACATAGTGTTTTTCTAAGACAATATGTCAATCTAATGACAAACTGTGCTATCCTTCAACATCGATAGAGTCTTAAAGTGAAATTTAGGGAGTTCCAAATCTTTTCCCACAGGAAAAGCCACCTGTCTGAGTTCATGATCATTTTCCATTTGTAAAAGCACAAATTATTTTACAAGACAGGAGCAGATGTTCATGCATTGAGGTAAAAATCTGTTCCACTAAGAGAAAGTTTTTAGCATTCTCAGGAAATAGTCTCCTAGCATAATCAAATCTGGCTATCATTTCAATGGCTCAATTATTTATAGCAGTATGATTCCTGAGGAAATTATAGCATACAACCACATGTAGTGTAATTATATGTAGTGAGTTGAAGAGTGTCCCTCCAAAATGTGTAGCCAAGTCCTAACCCTCAGTACCTATGAATGAGAATTTATTTTGAAATAAGGCTTTTGCAGATGAATTAAAGTAAGGATCATAAGATCAGATCATCCTGGAACTTAGAATTAGCCCTAAATGGAATTACTAGTGTTTTTATAAAAGAATAGAAAATGAGATTTGAGACAATGAGATACTTATGGGAGAATACCATGTGATGATAGAAACAAAGGCTATAATAAGGAAGATAAAAGCCAAGGAGAGCCAAGTATTTCTGGCAGAAACTGGGAGAGGGGCAAAGAACAGATTCTTCCTCAGAGCCTCCAGAAGGAAATAACACTGGCAATGCTTTCATTTCAGACACCTGGTCCTATACATGTGAGAGAATAAGTTTCTGTTGCTTTTGGCCACTAAGATTCTGATAATGCTATGGCAATCTTATGGCACTACTGCATTTTATAGTACTATTTTTATATAATCAATAGTTGCTTGGAGGAAATTTGAAAACATTAATTTCTTTAAAATATATATGCAAACTAACTTCAGAATAAAGGAATTTAACTTACTTATGAAAGGGTTTGGTTGGCTGGCGCCGTGGCTCACTTGGCTAATCCTCTGCGGCTCCTGGCTTCGGATTGGCACAGCACTGGCCATAGCGGCCATTAGGAGAGTGAACCAACAGAAGGAAGACCTTTCTCTTTGTCTCTCTCTCACTGTCTAACTCTGTGCCTGGCCAAAAAAAAAAAAACAAAAAAACAAAAAAACAAAAAAACAAAAAGAAAGGGTTTGTTCTTAAGTAGTAGTGTACATTAGGAGTGCTCTCCAGTAACCAATATAATTATAATTGTGACAAATCAGATCATGGTGCATCCTGCCAGCACTAGATCTTTGGATGAGAAGACTAAGTGTTTCGAATTTAAGTATTTTTGTGGTCATTGCTTTTGTTTTTGTTTGTAAGTGGAACTATGAGTGAACAAATACAAGCTCCCAGTTTGTTATGATTTGAATGTTGGTGTCTTAGCCAAAATTCATGTTGAACTTACTCCCTGAAGAGTATTTAATTTTGGGATGTTTAGGAGGTTATTAGGCCATGAAGACAATACCCTGACAGATGGAATTAGTGCCCCTAGGAAAGGGTTTGGGGATGATTTTGTCCCCTTTTGTCCATTCTGTATCTTCTGCCAAGTGAAGGCACAGGTGTAAAGACACCATTTGGCAGCAGAGATTGGGGATTCGTTAGACACTAGCCTCAGCACTTTGATCTGGGACTACCAAGCCTCTAGTACTATGTACTACAAGAAATAAATTTCTTTTTCTTCATTTTTTTTTTTATTTTTGACAGGCAGAGTGGACAGTGAGAGACAGAGAGAAAGGTCTTCCTTTTTCTGTTGGTTCACCCCACAATGGCCGGCTGCAGCCGTTACATGGCGCTAATCCAAAACCAGGAGCCAGGTGCTTCTCCTGGTCTCCCATGTGGGTGCAGGGCCCAAGCACTTGGGCCATCCTCCACTGCACTCCTGGGCCACACCAGAGAGCTAGACTGGAAGAGGAGCAACTTGGACAGTATCCGGTGCCCCGACTGGGACTAGAACCCGGTGTGCTGGTGCCACAGGCGGAGGATTAGCCTATTGAGCCGCGGTGCCGGCCTAGAAGTAAATTTCTTAATTACCCAGTTTAGGGTATTTCAATACAGGAGCACAGATGGAACTAAACTCATGTTTAGCAGATGTGAAAGGCTATATTCATTGAATTACATATGGACGTGATGTACTACTTTAGAAAAGACAGTAAGTCAGTGATATCAGCCACCTATCTTTGTGAGCAAGGTCTCAACAGTAAAGACCAAATCCTAGGCCAGGCCTGAAGCTACCTGATGAAACCTTTGGACACATGGATCCCTACATTGGAAAATTTGGAGGAAAGCACAACAAATGGTTTCACATTAATATTAAATTCACTCCTTTGAATAATGTCAGTGACTTCTAAGCTATTTCATGATTGTGCCTATCACATCTATGCTCTTTGTCAACGTCAAGAAACACATGAGACAAATGACATTTTCATGTGGGAGAGGTGAGGTCAGAGTCAAGTATGTAAGCAAAAGATAATGAGATATCCATTTACTAGTTCCAAAAATAATCCATAGCTACCTCTACAGCTGAAGGGACCAGGTTAGAAAGCTGGTGAGAACAAGAACCAGTTGGAGAGGCTGCCTGGCAGGGGAAGCGACAAATGTGGAGGACTAGTAGCCAAAGTAGAGTTGGAAAGGACAAGTTACTGTTTTCTCCTCTTACTTGATCTCCTTCCAGAGTCCCCTAGCGTCTGAACTCTTAGAAGACTCCAAGCAAGAAAGCATGATGCAGTCTGTAGATGTCAAGTTTCCGGAACATAACGTAATGCAGAGATGGCCAAAGATTGCAATGGGAGGTGGTAATGAATTACTAACACATTTTTCTTCTTCTCCCAAAAAGAATGTATTAATGTTTCTTCTATTGTAATAGGGGAAAAATGCTTGAGTTCTGAAAATAATGTATTTATTTTCAAAGAGTAAGTTTAAATTGAGTATTTGTTAGCCATTTATCTCTTTTGTTTAGGAAAGCAGTAAACATAAATTAAGAACAGTAAGATAGGGTAAAATAGATTTTAGTACTAATAATGTAAACATATATTATTTTGGGGCCGGTGCTTTGGCACAGTGGGTTAATGCCCTGGCCTGAAGTGCTGGCATCCCATATGGGTACCAGTTCTAGTCCCGGCTGCTCCTCTTCTGATCCAGCTCTCTGCTATGGCCCGGGATAGCAGTAGAAGATGGCCCAAGTGCTTGGGCCCCTGCACCCGGGTAGGAGATCAGGAAGAGGCTCCTGGCTCCTGATTTCGGATTGGCTCAGCTCCGGCTGTTGCAGCTATGGGAGGGAACCAGTGGATGTAAGACCTCTCTCTCTGTCTCTACCTCTCTCTGTAACTCTGGCTTTCAAATAAATAAAATAAATCTTTAAAAAAATAAAAAATATATTATTTCTACAAATGTTTCATTTATATTCTTCTGTCTATACAGCAGGAAATTGGATACTTGTCATTACTTTCTTCAGGAATTTATTACCTTGGTGATTCTTATAAAACTTTCCAAACTCAAATTTCTTTCCAAGAGGAAACCTTTGAGGTTTTATCACTGTAAATTAATTCTTTCTCTTGAGGCTCTCACAAAAGGCTATACTTGCCTCCCTACACATTTCTCACATATTGCATCTGCATTTGCTTGTCTGGCTAACTCTCCTAGTTTGACAATTTCTCAAATGAAAGTGCTTTAATTCATCCATTTTTGCTTCCTCTTTGTTTAGGATATTCATGGCACATTGTGCATCTTTCAAAACGCAATCCTGTCATGCAAACAATTAGTTATTTGGCTTCTAAGTTAATGATATAATGGAAAAAACTGAAATAAAGCCAAGATTCTGTTACTTTCTGTGTAACCTCAGTAACATTACCTAAGATGCTTCCTGTCTCCTGAAATAAAGGATAAGGGCACACAATTTTAGTCTGTTCTAATCCTGCAGTTCTATGGTTTAAATTTCCCTCTTTTTTTGATTTTTATGGAACCAATTATAACTGAAAATCATATATGAAGTTTGGTCATTAAATACCACCTATTAAGGATGCTAAACTCTGTAATTATAGATACCTAGTCAGTAATAAATCATCTCCTAAACTTAAAAATACAGATGAATGTTTTAGTTATGTACATATTGCTATTTAGTAATGGACTCAGCACCTAATAATTAGAAATGTATAGAAATGACTGGCCAAAGTATAATATACCATAGATTATTGTCCTAAGAAAAAGAATATTGTCATATAAAATGATAATATTAAAGAACTATGAAGTAGGTTAAAGGTCATTTAATTTAAAATGCTTTTTGTAAGTACTGTAGCAGTGAAGATGAAAGTAGTTAAATGACTTGCCTGTTGTCTGCAGCCAGTCAGTAGATATAAAAGGAAGGAAATGGCACTGGTAGTTTACTCTCCAGTGCCAGCTCCTTTACACATCATGTTATTTGATTCTCACATATTGTATTCAGGATTTTCACAGATGCCATTTTCAGTTGTCCAAAAATATCATTACTTTTACCTTCATAAAGTGTTCTGTGGCATTGAGCACTCATTCCCCAAAGAACCTAAAAGATGGCCGGTGCCACGGCTCAATAGGCTAATCCTCTGCCTGCAGCATCAGCACACCGGATTCTAGTCCCGGTCGGGGTACCAGATTCTGTCCTGGTTGCCCCTCTTCCAGGCCAGCTCTCTACTATGGCCCAGGAGTGCAGTGGAGGATGGCCCAAGTACGAAGCCAGGAGCCAGATGCTTCTCCTGGTCTCCCATGCTGGTGCAGGGCTCAATGACTTGGGCCATCCTCCACTGCACTCCCGGGCCACAGCAGAGAGCTGGCCTGGAAGAGGGGCAACCGGGACAGAATCCGGCGCCCCGACCGGGACTAGAACCCGGTGGGCCGGCGCCGCAAGGCGGAGGATTAGCCTAGTGAGCCGCGGCACCGGCCAAAAATAACATTTTGTTACAAATCTTTTGTTCCTTACTTCCTCAAATATTTATGATGCACCTACTATGCTTAAACCATTTTTCCTGCTTCTAGTGAACCAAATATATAGTTTCTAGACTCACTGAAATCATGGAGAGGAAACAGTACATATATAATTACATGTGTATTAATTAACTATAATTACAGTAATTATACTGAAGGAGTGCATGGCATTACAAAAATGCATAAAAGAGACCTAATTAAACAAGTCTGAGGCAGTAGAAAGGATTTCAATAGCTAAAGTGACATTAAGGTGAAAGCTGGAAGATGATCTAAGTGAGCTGGGGAAGAGAAGGGCAGGGATAATGTTCAAGGTGGATGGCACAGTTCGTATAAGGGTGCTTTGGGAATGTACCTTGGCTCGGAAGGAAACCAAGGAGTAGTGGTGAGAATTCTTGTCATTTTCGGTAAGTCTGTGGGTAAATGTGGTCTAGTGACAAGCTGTGTCAGACTTCATCAGCAGAAAGTGGCTAGAAATGCAGATTACTAAGACCCACTTGTAACCTCCTAATAAAGAGCATCCGAAAATGGAATCTGGTAACCTGTGTCCTGGCAAAAACCCAGGTGGTTCTCACAGAAGATTTTAGTAGTTTCAGATTCCCTGACTTACACTAATGTGCTTTCTAAGCATATCACTGTATCGACTTGGAGAAATGGCTTCAAAATATCATTTTGTAACTAGATTTAATTCTGTAAATATTTAGTCCCTTTTCACGCTTTTATTCATTTATGCCCTCATATTTGAAAAAAAATAGTAATAAATAATCAGATCTAGAGAATATAGCAAGGATCCTTCTCTTTCTTTTAGCTAAAGTCTTACTTTTTCCTCAAAAACTATCAAAGCACTGGTGTGAGCATCTATTTTTCTCACTGCACCCATCAGACACAGTTGTCCAAGAGGTTAATTGCCTTTCTGGGAATCGCAGTTGGCCTGAATTGGTGCACAGGTCACCTGACTCCAAAGTCTGCAGTCATGCCCCCTTACATCTCCTGCATCCCTGTATCTCATCTAGGGGTCATCAGTATTTGTTCTATTCTCCAAATGGCACTTTTTTTTTTTTTTTCACATGAGCTATAACTGTACTCAAAGGAAATGGAAAACAATAGGAAATGCTAACTGTTGAACTTTTCACAGGTGACGTTTTCAGAAATTGATGTCAAGAATAAAATAGCTCTTGGCAGTTACAACTGTTTGGATGTCATTTTTACAAAACAATTGCCGATGAGGTCTTTGTGGGTTAAAGGTTTCACGTAAATTGGGAAAAGCTGGCTTCCTGCTCTCCCTTTTGACCTCTTCTTACTGGCAATTTTTACATAGCTACATAGCACAGCTGGTCTCCAGATCTGCAGAGCACTTTCTTGACTATGAAATTATATTTATCAAGGAAGGAAGGCTGCAAATAGAGAAGATGTAAAATCGTGGGAATTGTTCTTGGAATTGGGTGATTCTAACCAATTGTGAAATGGTGATAACCTTATCCCAGAGATCAATCAAGCATTTCACTTTCATTTGTATATCAGGATTTTTTTTCCAGAGATATACTGAGTCTTGGAAGCAGCCTCTAAATTTTGATGAAACTATCTACATGCTCACTTCAGTGAAGTCCAATAATTAACTAATCATCAGATTGAGGTTTAACAAAGAAAACTCCAGAAGACTCTTATATAACCCCTTAAGATTCCTATCATAAGATCCCTATCTCATTGTGTTCATGCCCTTGTGTCCTTGCCTCCTATTGAGTGTATGTTGGACTTGTAAATGCTTATAAGCAACAGGTTATAGCAATGTTGATGAGACGTACATGATAGCATGAATATAATCACATTAGGTAAAGTTATAATGTTCATCATGAAAGATTTTCTCACGCTTGGCTTTTAAAGGAGCAAACATTCATGTTGTGAACTACCATATGGTGAAGGTCACACAACCAGGAGCTGAGGACAAATAGGACACGCAGCAAAAGTCTGAAGCGCTCTGTCAAGCAATGTGCAAGGAGTTGGATTCTGCCAACACCTGTGTGAGTTATGAGACACATCTTTCCCTAGTGGAAACTCAGATGAGATACAGCTACCTCATGAGGTTGTATTGTTAATTGAAGACATATGCAAATCATTCCCAGCCTCTGTATTCAAAGAAACTATACAATAATTAATGTGCATGGTTTTGTCACTTTTATGACATTATTGAAATTTCTGTGGTCATTTTGTCTTGCAGTAGTATATAACTAATATACTCTCTCAAAGAACTAATTTATATGAAAAGAAGATTCCCCCCCAAAAAACTTCATCAAGGAGTATATTCTCTAAAATGTAATAACTGCCTCCCCAGCTAGTTAATAAACCATGAATAGGAGTATAATTAAAGATATTTTGTGGTTTATTCATTTTTAAAGTAGAAAATAGAGTAGTTACTGAAACATCAACAATTCAAGAAACTGCTATATATACACTTTTAAATATTCATCTTTGTCCTATTGGATGAATTCCTTATAGCAAATTTTTTTTTTCTTTTCTGCACTCTGCTTGTAGTACAGCCTAATTACTGGAAGTTTATCTTTTTTTTTAACCACTCTAACCCAAAACTTTTTTAGCTCCACTGAACTGTTCATGTCGTCATTGTTATGGACCCGTCTATACATTAGCTATACTTGCTCATCATTGATACTGCACCTGCTTCTCTTCACCTTTTGAATTTTCATCAATCTCTCTGTCTTCCCTTTCTGTTATTGATTCTTTTTTTTTTTTTTTTTTTTTTTTGACAGGCAGAGTTAAGCATTGAGAGAGAGACAGAGAGAAAGGTCTTCCTTTTTCCGTTGGTTCACCCCTCAAGTGGTCGCTACAGCTGGTGCCTTATGGCCTGTGCGCTGCGCCGATCCGAAGCCAGGAGCCAGGTGCTTCCTCCTGGTCTCCCATGTGGGTGCAGGGACCAAGGATCTGGGCCATCCTCCACTGCACTCCTTGGCCACAGCAGAGAGCTGACCTGGAAGAGGGGCAACCGGGACAGAATCCAACGCCCGGACTGGGACTAGAACCCGGGGTGCCGGCACCACAGGTAGAGGATTAGCCTAGTCAGCCACAGTGCCGGCCATTCTGTTATTGATCCTTCAAGTCATAGGTGAAATGTAAGAAGCTTTCCATACCTATAAGTCTAGAATAAGCGTCCCTTTGCTATGCATCAATAAACATTTAATCCTACCACAATCTGCCTCTCTCTTTGTTGAAATTCCTTCTTCATTCTTTCCTTCTGTAGAGTGTAAGCTCAATGTAGAAAATAGGGTCTTGGTCACCCACTTATCACCTATTCATTAGCACCTTATTTGGTACATAAATGCATGCTCAAACAACATTAATTCAAATGAATGAAAAACTGTCACAGCTAATAGAGAAGTATGGGAGTCAAATGCATTCATATTCAAATTTTAGTTCACCATGTGACCTTGGGTAAGTTACTGAATCTATATTAACCTTGATTTTCTTATCTAGCAAAATGAGGATTAATAGCTGCCATTTCTTTTGTGAGTTATTCAAATATTAACTCATTTTCCATCAAGAGAATGTCTACTTAAACTTTTATACTGTGTGGCTCTAGGTTTGAGATTACAGGATTCTTCAAAATAGTCAAAATCCTTGCTTCCAGAATCGTACAACCTCAGCAAACAAGATGGATAAAATATATAATATGTTAGTAGTGAGTGCTAAAGAGAAAAAAATAATTACAGAGGAAAATGGGAAGAATTGGCAGGGAGTATTAAATTTCTAGCTAAGGTAGCCAGGAAAGGCCTCACTAAAAATGTACACTGTGTAAAATGTTAAGGAGTGGCCAATAACTAAGGGAAGAATGTTCCTGACAGATAAACATGGATACTTGCAGAGATTAATTTGCGATAGTAACCTACTGCACAGTAACTGGTGTGTAGAAATTTTAAGGAAATGCTTTACACTCATTTGTTGCCATTTTGGCATTTGTTAATGCCAAACCACATACTCATTAATTGCATGTTTCATGGTTTGTTCTTGAAAAATGTCTAAACCTTATAACTTACTGTCTGACTGAATTTATCATGTAAACTGTGAAAAAGCCTTTGATTATCTTTGTTGATCTCTCTAAAATGAAACTCAGAAGTTAACTTTGCAGGTGGCAGGTAGACACTAATTCCTTTCAGTTTGCTGGGTAAAATGATAGAACACCAATATTCAAGGCAACATTTCCTTAAGGAAACCCTAAAAGTACTAAAACATTTTATTATAAGGGTGCATAATGACCAACCTTGGAACTAGTGGTTTCAGTTACAAAATGGTTTGTAAAAGACTTACGTCTTGGCTCTAATTTTGACTCTGAGTTTTACACCTCTGGATTTTTGGAAAACTTGGCCTGGATATTCTTAGGGTTCCAGCATCCTGAAAGTAAAGAGCTATTGTTTTGGTGCTGCAGATACCACTTGGTTGTCCTATTTGTAGATGGTGCTCAGGTCTATTAGATCTGTTGCTTCTGTGCCACTCTTGGGTCACAGTGAGGTTGGGAACTCTCCCTAAGTTTACCACACTGTCTTCCGGGCTATAGTTGGATTCCCTCTTGGAAGCAATGTCCTGGAACAATATTCATTGTTCTACTCCAATTCTTCTATAGGTCTGTGTTTATCATTAAATACTTCTCTGCATGGAAGCGTGTTCTCCCTAGAGGTGGTGGGCTTTTAGAAACAATAGCCAGGGAAGGGTATGTCTTATATTTAATGTCAACTTTTCTATCAATCATATAGTTCCTATGAAACATGATGATGAGTAAACAGCTACTTACTAGAAGAGAGAAAGTGAAATAATGGAGTACAATGAGAACTAATTGACCACTCTAACCTGTCCAAACAAACTTTGATGGCAAGATCTGTGAAAATATATGTGTTTAGTTGAACTCAGTATAAGCCGAAATACATATGTAGTATCAATTATAAGTTACATTAGCATTTAACTCCATATGAGTTTTCCCTTAATCCGATCAATATGATTTTTTTATGTAGTAATGACCAAGCTCTTCATGAATCTCCTAAGAAATGTCTACAGTAAATTCCATAGACTTTTCATGTTTGATTTATAAATATTTGAATAATAAATGGAAAATAAAACTAATCATTTACATTTCCATTATTTTTGTATTAATAAGTTAAAATTTGAGAAAATATGAAAATAACTGTGATCTATTTTTTTTAATGTTTATCAGAGATTCTGGTTTTCTCCATGAAATGTATCAGAGCATGGATAAAACATAGCTAGTAAATGCTTTTGCAAATGATGTAGTTATATTCACCTATGTGGATTAATTGGATTTAAACCAACATAACATAATATCTTTATTGAGTGTGGTTGTTCTATTACACTTAAAAGCATAGTATCACCAGTAGATTAAGAGAGACAAAAAGGAAGCGATATTATGAGTTGTTTTATTTTGTTACAATATTTCAGTAGACTCAACCTATTTTCTCCTCCTTCTGTTAAATTTCCCAGGTGGGTAAACACACAACATTCTTTTGTACTATCTCATTATAAAGAAAATTTCTTTTTTTTTTTTATTTGACAGGTAGAGTTATAGACAGTGAGAGAGAGAGACAGAGAGAATGGTATTCCTTCCGTTGGTTCGCTCCACAAATGGCTGCCACGGCCGGCGTTGCACCAGTCCGAAGCCAGGAGCTTCCTCCTGGTCTCCCATGAGGGTGCAGGGCCCAAGCACTTGGGCCATCCTCCACTGTCTTCCCGAGCTACAACAGAGAGCTGGACTGGAAGAGCTGCAACCGGGACTAGAACCCGGCGCCCATATGGGATGCTGGCACCACAGGCAGAGGATTAACCAAGTGAGCCACAGCGCCGGCCCCAAACTTTCTTATAATTCACAATTTTCTCTCCTTTCTGTGAACTTCACTGGTTCTATATTCTGAATCTGCAAGTATGGAGGTACTTTACAAAGCCCAGGGAAAATTGAATGAAATGAGATGCTTATTTTGTGCAAAAATTTTTAAATATATATGTACAAAGGCTCTTCACAAAGTTCATGGAAAGTGCATTCATGAAAAAACTATATGTGTATTTTGAAATCTGTGCACATTAAAATAAACGAACCTTTCAATTTGATTTTTCCATGAACTTTCTAAAATAGTTTCATATATTTTATAATTAAACCCTGTAGTTTTATTTAATGTTTTACTATGGTCACATTTTAGTTTTCTAGCTGGACTATAGCTATACATTTCTTGAGAAATCACATGTTATTTACTCTCAAATTTTTTTATTTATTTTGGAGGTAGGAAAAGAGAGAAAGGGAGAGAAAGAAAGACAGGTAGAGAAAGGACTCATTTGCTGATTTACTTCCCAAATGCCTGCAGTGAACAAGGTTGGACCATGTTGAAGCCAGAAGCAGGTAAAACATTATAAAACAATTCAGATCTCCTTATGGGTAGAAATAACTCAATGACTTGAGCCATAACTCAGTCTCCCAATTGGGAGCCAGGAATCAAACCCAGATACTCTAATGTGGAATGCTGATGTCTTTACTACTAGGCTAGATTGCTGATCAATAATACAGATGTTTTTTTTTTTTTTTTTTTTTTTTAAATCTTGGGTCTCCTGAACACTGTCAGCACAAAGTTGTGGAAACAATTATAGTGAATAGATACTTTCTTTTCAAGTGTTCAAATACTTTTTACATGCAGCTTCTATATCAGTACTTCACATAAAATTTCATTTAATGCTCACATCAATAAAGCAAGAATCAGATATTCTTTTTTTCCTGATGAATGAAATTAAATGTAGAGAGCTAAAACAACTTGCAAACATGTTTACACACAAAAGATATGCTACAAAGTCATACAATTGGACTATGAACATACTTTTCCCTGACTTTAACCCTAAACCAATTCCCTGTAAGGATTCTGTACAAGCCAAGAGCGTCATTAAAATTGTGGAAAGTTTATGAAAGTATCCACAGGTAGAAGTCAAACTCGAAGTAAACAAAAGATGTAATTTTCTCATATTGGTTCTCGTATGAAGAATATACAATTTTTAGATACGTCATGGAACCAAATTATTGTCACTTAGAAATTTTACAAAGAATCCTGGTGATTAGAAGCATAAACTATCAGCAGAATACTGTGCAGTGAAAAATAACCAATATTTGAAAGAATACATAAATGGATAAATTTAATAAGCATTAATTGCTAATAAATCCCAGGCACTGTACTATGTATCATGAAGACAAAAAGAATGTACACTGATTAGTCTCTACAAGTTTTCAATCTAGTGGGAAAAGACATATTTGTAAAGAAAATAATCAGACTTCTGATACACTAGAGACTCTAAGTGGTATGTGCTGAATTTAAATGGCTTAATATATTCTTGAAAATACAAATAGATGGATGATTAATTCTGTCTAGGCAGGATATACCTGGAGATTTAGGATGCCCTAGAAAAAGGATATTAGACTTGTGATTTGAAAGATAAAAAACATTAACTATAAAAGGAGTAATAAGAGATATATGCTGGAAAGACAAGAGAGTGTTTTCTAGGATGCAAAAAATGACTTATTCAGACACATCTTATGTCTCTGACTTATGCTGCATATAAAAGGTAAAGGGATGAGAAACAACAATGGAAAATTAGATAGGAGTAGATATTGAAGGGTGTTCTATCTCAACTTTATACACTATTATAAATTCCCTAAAATCCCATATTGTTAACTTCTTAGAGTTTCATGCAGAGCACATATAAATACTTTAATATTTGTGTGGATTATCAAACACCAAGAATCTTCTGCTTTGCTTCAAATATCAGTTGCAAGTTCTTCAAATACTTTAAATGTATGCATTTTACTACATTCACAATATCCTTAAAATAAGTGTTTGCCTCCCACTGTAGTATACTCTGTTGACACCAGTGGCCATATCAAAACCAATGGCAAGCCAATTTTAAACACAGCGTGGTAGGTCTGTGACACAGGGATATGGAAGCAGGTAAGTGGATTGGTAAGTCTCTTTGTAATAATCTTCCAGAAGAAAAATCATTTAAGTCAACTAATTTTACGACGTTCATAAAATGTTTGCAAAGGAAAATGAGCTCTCTGGAGGTAAAAATGTTAGACTCATTTTTCTAGCTTTCATATTTTTGAAAATTTTTCTTTCTTACAAGTTCTGCTAATACAGAAGTAGATTTCTCCATTTTCTTCTGCTCTGTATCCATATTTTCACCATGTTAAAATACATTGTCTTGTACAATATTTTGAGAACTGATGGAAAAAAGTATATAGAAACATTCAGTGAGGTCCATTCTTACTTGATCTTAAACAGAGAAGAGTTTTCTAGTACCTAGATGGGAAATAGTTTTTATCTTCATTTGTCTGAAGTTCTAGTGATACATATTCTTTGGGAAAAGTGAATATCAAGTAAATATAGGTGAACTGGATAAATTATAGGAAAATATCTCTGAAATGTATAGCAAATTTATCTTTGAAAAATATAGGAAATATATGAAAACTATAGAAAAATATCTGAAATTATCTCTTTACAAATACTGGATGAAACACATGAAATGCAGCTGTCAATAACAATGTAACATTTAAAATGTCTTGAAAAGAATTAACTTTAAAGACTCTACTATGTACCATTTGCAATATAACACTATTTTTTCTCATTTAAAATACTTGAAACACACTAGATATGGTACACATTTGGTTCAGAATGAGATATTCTGACATATGAATATATCTGTATAATTGGTGCCCTTTGTAGTTCCTCCATTGTTCCCCATTGCCTTTTCAACCTCCCCTGCTACCAGTCTACTATTACTGTAAGTTAGTTTGTATTTTCTATAGTTTTATGTAAATGGTACAATAGACAACATATTCTTCTATTTTTAGAGGGACATCTGGCTTTCTTCACATAAGAAAAATACTTAGATACATTTATCTCTGATGTTGTATGTACAATGGCTCATTCTCTTTGTTTTTTTTTTTTTCTCAAGAGTTATTTATTTATTTGAAGTTTCAGAGTTACAGAAATGGAGGGAGAGATAGAGCCAGATTTTCCATCCACTGGTTCACTACCCAAGCTGCTGCAATGGCCAGGGCAGAGTCAGGCCCAAGCAAGGAGCCAGGAGCTTCTTCCAGGTCTCCTATGTGAGTGACAGAGCCCCAACCACTTGAAATGTCTTCCACTGCTTTTCCCAGGCCATTAGCAGGGAGCTGGGTTGTAAGCAGAGCAGCCAGATCACAAGCTGGTGCCCATATGGGCTGCCCACATTACAGGTGGCTGCTTTGACTGCTACACCAAAATGCTGACTCTGATTCTTTTTTTTTTGATCATTTAATAATGTTCCATTGTATAGATATCTGCTTAATTTTTAATCTACCACCTGCTAATGCATTTCAATTAAAGTTCTAGGTAGGTCACAATGACAGCACAAACTGCATGCCTTAACTTGTAGAAATTAATTTTCTCACATTCTGGAGGCTAGTCAATGGTAAAGTAGTGCCAGAGTTCATGTCTTTTGTAGGCTCTGTCCTCGTCTTCTGAATGGCAATCTGTTCCTTCATTTGATCTTTTCCTGAGCATCTCTGCACTCTGATCCTCTCTTCTTATAGGAACACCAGTCACATTGTGCTAGGACCATCCCCATTTGCCTCATAATTTAACTTCATCTTTCAAGACTCAGTCTCTAAATAGAGTTCACATTTGGAAGTACCTGAAGGTAACAGTTTCAACATATAATTTTTGGGGGGCTGTAGGGGAAACAATTCAGCCGTTAACAAGCTTCTCTCCATTTTCTGGCTATCAAATTTCATCTATGATTTTTCTAAGAAAATATATTTTCATGTCTTTTGGATAAATACCTGAAACTTTAATGTTTGGGTCATAAGACAGATACACACATAACTTTAATAATAATCTAACTTTTAAAAATAGTTTTATAATTTATACCCATCAGCAAAATGCACAAATTCTTATTGCTGTACTTACCAACATTTAGTATTCTCAATTTCTGAGTATGAGTATACATGTGTTTCTTGTTTTAACGTGAGTTATAGTGAATGCTCAGTATCTTTGTCCTTGTGTTGCAATTGTACATTTTTAACAGAGTTTACTTTTATAGAGATATTTTATATTCTTAGCAAAATTGAGCCAAACCCATATCATCATACCTGCATAATCTCATGCAGTAACAGCATCTCTACACCTGAGTACTGCTGGTACTTTTGTTGCAACTGAAGAACCTGTGTTGATACATTGTAATCACTCTATGCACATATTTTATATTACATTTCAATCTTGAACATTTCATTGATTATATCAAATGTATAATGACACTTATGCCATTAGACCATCACATAGATTAGTTTCAGTGCAGCGAAAAATTCTCTGTGCTCAACCTAGTCATCCCCTCCCTCTACTTCTGGAAACCACTCTCTCCATGTTTTTGCCCTTTACAGAATGTCAAATGCAATCTTACTGTATACAACCTTTTCAGATTGGCTCCTTTCATTTAGTAATACACATTCAAGTTTTATCTATGTGCTTCCATGGCTTGATAGCTCATTTATTTTTATCACTGGATAATATTCCATTCTCTGGATGCACCATTATTTATTGATCCATTCAGCTACTGAAGGACATCTTGGTTGTTTCCAAATTTTTACAATTATGAATCAGACTGCTATAAACATCTGTGTGCATGTATTTTGTGAACATGAGCTTTAACATTAATGGGCTTGTACATTTTCTAATTGCTGAGATTTTGTGCTATTTATCTTGTTTTTTAATTTTTTAAATTAGCAGATCATAATTTGTTTTTATGAGGAACATTGTGACATTTTCACACATGGACAAATATGATTCAGCATAAGTTTACTGGGATGCAAAGTTTGAAATCCATGTAGAACTTCTGATAGAAACTTCTGAAGACATGTCATACTCATGTGTAACAAAATTTTTGCACTAAAATAAACTATCTTTTTATTTCATTTTACACAAATTTTTCAAAGTATGCAGGGTACAATGATAAGATCAGTATGATTGGAAAATCTGTTATGTTAGGCATACTTCTTTTTTTTTTTCTATTAGACAACTTCAAAATAGTCTCTTGTGGCTATTTTGAAACATTCTGTTAAGGGGCTAGTTGTGGTGCACAGATAAAGCTGCCAACTATGATACCAGCATCACAAATGGGTGCCAATTTTTGTCCTGGTTGCTCCATTTTTATTTTAAAATTTTTACTTAATGAGTATAATTTGCATGGGTACTTCTTTAGGAATATAGTGGTTTTTCCCCATACCCACCCTCCCTCTCCCACTCCTACTCCCATCCCAGCACCTATTCCTTCTCCCATCCCATTCTTCATTAAGATTCATTTTTGGCCGGTGCCGTGGCTCAATAGGCTAATCCTCCGCCTTGCGGTGCTGGGACACCGGGTTCTAGTCCAGGTCAGGGTGCCGGATTCTGTTCCGGTCGCCCCTCTTCCAGGCAAGCTCTCTGCTGTGGCCAGGGAGTGCAGTGGAGGATGGCCCAAGTGCTTGGGCCCTGCACCCCATGGGAGACCAGGATAAGCACCCAGCTCCTGCCATCGGATTAGTATGATGCGCCGGCCATTGGAATGTGAACCAACAGCAAAGGAAGACCTTTCTGTCTCTCTCTCTCACTGTCCACTCTGCCTGTCAAAAAAAAAAAAAAAAAGATTCATTTTTAATTAACTTAATATACAGAAGACAAACTCTGTACTAAGTAAAGATTTTAACAATTTGCACACACACACACACACAAACAGCATAAAAAGTACTGGTTGAGAACAAATTTTGCAGTTAATTCTCATAGTACAACTCATTAAGGACAGAGATCCTACATGAGGGGTAAGTGCACAGTGAGTTCTGTAGTTAATTTAACAATTAACACTCTTATTTATGACATCAATGATCACCTGATGCTCTTTCCATGAGCTGCCAAGGCTATGGAAGCCTTTTGTGACCACAAACTTCATCAGCATTTAGACAAAACTATAGGCAAAGTAGAAGTTCTCTCCTCCCTTCAGAGAAACCATTTAGTCCTGGGTTTTTCTTTGTTGGGATGGCTTTAATACTGATTCAATTTCTGACTTGGCTATGGTTCTGTTTATGTTTTCTATGTCTTCATGGCTCAAATTATGTAGGTTGTATGTGTCCAGAAATCTGCCCATTTCTTCTGGGTTTCCCAGTACGTAGGCATACAGCTCTTTGTAATGGTTTTTAAGGGATTTTTTTCTTTCTGTGGTGTTATAGTTACATTTCCTTTTTCATCTCTAATTTTATTGATTTGGGTCTTCTCTTTCCTTTTATTGGTTAATTGGGCCAATGGTGTGTCAATTTTCTTTATTTTTTTCAAAAAACAGCTCTTTGTTTTGCTGATCTTTTATATTCTTTTTGGTTTCAGTTTTGTTGATTTCTTCTCTAATATTCATTATTTCTTTTCTTCTATTAGTTTTGGGTTTGGTTTGCTGTTGTATTATTAGATCCTTGAGGTGCATAGATAGTTCATTTATTTGTTGCCTTTCCAGTTTCCTGATGTAGGCACCAGTTACTATAAGCTTTCCTCTTAACACTGCTTTTGCTGTATCTCACATATTTTCGTATGTTGTATTGCAGCCTTTATTTGTTTCCAGAATTTTTTTGATTTCTCTTTTGATTTCTTCTGTGACCCATTATTCATTTGAAACATGCTGCTCATTCTCCATGTGTTTGCATATGATGTAGAGATTCTTGAGTTGTTAATTTCCAGCTTCATTGCACTGTGGTCTGAGAAGATGCATGGTATGATTTCAATTTTTTTGAATTTATGGAGACTTACTTTATGGCCTAACATAGGTCAATCCTAGGGAAAGTTCCATCCACATCCACTGAAGAAAAAAAGTTTATTGTGTGGCTGTAGCATGGAAGTCTCTGTAGATATCTGCTAGGTCCATTTGGTCTATGGTGTCAATTAGTTCTGTTGTTTCCTTGTTGATTTTCTGTTGTTTGATTTGTCCGTTGCTGAAAGTGGGGCATTGAAGTCCCTCATTACTATTACTATATAGAGATTACTATATATCTCCCCCCCCCCTTTTTTTTTTACAGGCAGAGTGGACAGTGAGAGAGAGAGAGACAGAGAGAAAGGTCTTCCTTTGCCGTTGGTTCACCCTCCAAAGGCCGCTGCTGATCCGATGGCAGGAGCCAGGAGCCAGGTGCTTTTCCTGGTCTCTCATGGGGTACAGGGCCCAAGCACCTGGGCCATCCTCCACTGCACTCCCTGGCCACAGCAGAGAGCTGGCCTGGAAGAGGGGCAACCGGGACAGAATCCAGCACCCCAACCAGGACTAGAACCTGGTGTGCCAGCGCCGCAAGGCAGAGGATTAGCCTAGTGAGCCACGGCGCCGGCCTATATCTCCTTTTAAATACCTTAATTATTTTAAATGCCAGTTGCTCTGTTATTATGTGCATATGCATTTATAATAGTTATATCTTCCTGTTAAATTGATCCTTTACTCATTATATAGTGTCCTTCTTTGTCTCTTTTATTAGTTTTTGTGTTGAAGTCTATTCTGTCTGATATTAGGATGACCACATCAGCTCTTTTTTGGTTTCTGTTAACATGGATTATCTTTTCCCATCCTTACATTTTCAGTCTTATGAGTGTCTTTGTTGGTAAGGTGTATTTCTTGTAGGCAGTAAATCGATGTGTTTACTTTTTTATTCCATTCAGCCAGCTCTTTTAATAATGGAGCTGAGACTATTTACATTCAGTGTGACTATTGTTTTTTTTTTTTTTAATTTTTGACAGGCAGAGTGGACAGTGAGAAAAAGAGACAGAGAGAAAGGTCTTCCTTTTGCCGTTGGTTCACCCTCCAATGGCCGCCATGGCCGGCATGCTGTGGCCAGCGCATTGCGCTGATCCAAAGCCAGGAGCCAGGTGCTTATCCTGGTCTCCCATGCAGGTGCAGGGCCCAAGCACTTGGGCCATCCTCCACTGCACTTCCGGGCCATAGCAGAGAGCTGGACTGGAAGAGGGGCAACCAGGACAGAATCCAGAGCCCCGACCAGGACTAGAACCTGGGGTGCTGGCGCTGCAGGTGGAGGATTAGCCTATTGAGCCACAGCACCGGCTGTGACTATTGTTAAATATCATCTTTGCCCTGTCATGTTTCCTTAAATAGTCCTGCTTATGTATTTTGCATTTCATTTGTACTTTTTAAGGTCATTTTCTTCAATTATCTTCTTTTTTAATTTTTTTTAAATTTTTTGACAGGCAGAGTGGACAGTGAGAGAAAGAGAGACAGAGAGAAAGGTCTTCCTTTTGCTGTTGGTTCACCCTCCAATGGCCGCCGTGGCCAGCGCGCTGCGGCCAGCGCAGCATACTGATCCGAAGGCAGGAGCCAGGTGCTTCTCCTGGTCTCCCATGCGGGTGCAGGGCTCAATGACTTGGGTCATCCTCCACTGCACTCCTGGGCCACAGCATAGAGCTGGACTGGAAGAGGGGCAACTGGGACAGAATCCGGCACCCCAACCAGGACTAGAACCCGGGGTGCTGGCACCGCAGGTGGAGGATTAACCAAGTGAGCTCAGGCCCAGTTATCTTCTTTTGTAGTGATGTTCTTCTTTCTGTATTTCTGTGTGTGCATCCTTGAGCATCTTTTTGTAGTACTTACAAATTTTTTCAATTTCTGCTTGTTGTGGAAGATCCTTATTTCTCCTTCAGTCATAAATGAGAGTTTTGCAGGGTAAAATATTGTGGAAATTCTCCTTTATTATTTCATTGAGAAGGCCTGCTAATCACTTCTCTCTTTCCATACCTTCTGGAATTGCTAGGATCCATAAGTTTAGTCGTTTGACAGACTCTTGTAACTTTCCAACTGTGATTTTTGATTTTCTAATTTCTTCTTCTTGTATTTGGTCTGTATTATTTCCAGAAGTTTGCCTTCTAGTTCTGATATTCATTCGTCTGTTTCATCTATTCTATTGCTAATGCTTTCCACTGCATTTTTTAATTTCAACTATTGAATTCTTCATTTCCGGTATTTCATTTTTTTTCTTTAAAATATCAATTTTTTGGGAGTGCTTTTCATTTAGATGATGAATTTGTTTCTAATTACTTCTAAGTAATCTGACTATTAATTTTATAAATTTGTTTTCTGGTGTATCCTCTATCCCTTCTTCAGCCTCTATTATTGAGGATTTGTATTGCTCCTCTAGTGATTTCATAAAGTCTTCCTTATTTTGACTCAGTATTTTTCCTTTGTCCTTTGGCATTTCTGCTTGATTTCTGGTTGATTTTATTTTTAAATTGATTTCCCTCTGCTACGAGCTGCTGTGTGTCTGTGTGTTCCAAGTGGAAGCATACACTTCTGCCTCCTGGAACTCTGTTTACTTCTGGATCATGATGGGGGCAGGTACCAGGGCTTTGAAGCACTAAGCTCCACCTACTGGGGCCAGGCCACTTCTCACTGGTGCATGAAATGAGCTTGGGTTTTCACTGTTTAGGACTACTCCTTGTTGTATAGCTTGCCTGGTGGGGAGGAAATGTGATCCTTGTTCCCAGGTGGGAAGTATTGTTAGGTGGCCCCTGTAATTGATAGGTGTGTGCATAGGAGGCAGACAGGGTAGTCTCCTGCTTACTCAAAAATGTAAACAATCAATATGGCTTCTTCCCAGCAGTTGTAGGTCCAGTTGAGGAAAGGGGGTGAGACACAGAAGGACATGGATTGCCCAACCTCTCCACTCGTTCCCCTAAAATTTCTCCTTCTTCCTGCTTGGAGTTTCAAGTGCAGTATGATTCACCAAGCTTCCTCGCTTGCCAATCTCCTCAGCTCCATACGCTTGCTACTTCTCACATGGTTTGCTGGGGGCAGCAGCACCTATCTTCTCACTTGGTCCCTGCATCTCCCTTTGCTGCATGTTTGCCATCTCTCCCTAGTTTTGTTCCCCCAGTGTGAACCTGAGTAGTCTCTTGTGGACTCCTGAGCCACTCTGTGAACTTCTCATGATTCTGCCACCAGCTTGTATCCCCTCTGTTAACCATCCATTTTCCCCCAAAGGACTCAGAACCTCCTGCTGCTATACCACCATCTTCCTATCCCTTGCTCCCTTCTGATCCAGCTCCCAGTTAATGGCCTGGGTAATTCAGCCCAGGAATGGTCCCTGACACCCATTTAGAAGACCAGCATAAGTCTCAGGCTCTTGGCTTCTGCCTGGCTCAGCTTTGGCCATTGTAGCCATCTGGGGAGTGAACCAGTGGAAGGAAGATCTCTCTCTATCTGTCTCTTCCTCTCTATAACTCTTTAAAAATGAATACATAAATAAATATTTAAAAAAGAAGTACAAAAGGACTTCAAAAATTTCATGGAAAAAATGGAATGAAAAGATAATGCACATTTTCCATGAATGTTTTGAAGACCCTTCATTTTCCAAGTACTGGGACTGATTGATCATAGGATAATTCTATTTCTAGCTGCTTGAGAAACCTCCATCCTCTTTTCTATGATAGCTGTATTAATTTAGATTCCCACCAAGAGTATATGAGAGTTTCTCTCTATTCACATTATTACCTGCAAATGTTTTTTCTTTTAATTTTTAAGAATTCTTATTTTTAATTATTTCTTAACAGATCAGATGTATTCTTATTTTTAATTATTTCTTAACAGATCAGATGTGATTACTGGTAATGTATCATATAATTGGCATGTCTATGGGTCTTTTTACCTTTTCTTGAGGTTAACATCCAGTTCTTGGAGATTTCAAGTAGCCAGATTTTTACAGTCAACATGAGAATTTTGCTTCCTTCAGAATTACAAGATTATGGTATACAAGGAAGTCAAGAAGGATGAGCAGAGTTAGCTTAACCAAAGTTCCTGCCCTTAGCTTCTCCATACATTTTCCAGGCAGGGACATCCATGCTTCAGGGATTTCTCACATGTCATCTTTTACATTTTCTACTTCTTGAAATTTGAATTATGTTATAAAACTTGTATCAATAAAGCCTTATCTTTCTTTTAGAAAATAATGCTTCTCCTGATTGTTTTCTCAATTCTTTCTTTTTTAAATGTTTTATTCAGTATTTGGTTTATTGAGAGTCAGATTTTTACTTTTTTGACTATGTAGATTTGTTTCCTATCTTAAATTACTGGCATTTTGTAGTGAGGTCCTGTTTTCTTTTGACCTTTGTATGCTCATCCTTTGCACAATTTCCCCTATTCTGGTGCTCACTAAATGAGACAGAGTGAAACATATTTGTTTTAGGAATATTTCAGGTTGCATTTATTTTTATCTCATAACAAGACATTGAAACAAGTTTTCCACAGTTCTTAAGCATCCATAAGCCATGAATCACTTGGAGATTTTATAAAACAATGGAACAAAGAAATTAATTCCATTTTCTTCATCATGGCAGTTACACCTTTCTGTGGGTCCAAAGATACCTAAAAAAATGCAAAGCCACTTTATTATACCAGTTTATAGAGATCCATTTTATTCTATGTGGGGCAGGGGTTAGAGTTTTGATGTCAACTATTCACATTCATATATTCTTTATGACACCCAAGCCAAGGTACACCTTGATATCTCTTTTGCCACTTTATTTTGGGGTCAACATACTATTATTTCAGATTTTAAGTTACCTAACCTCTATAGTCAAGAGGAGAATCAAGGTTCCTTTTAGGACTACAGGATTACTATATGCAAATAAGTCATGAAGGACAAGCTGATTTATCTTAAAGCCGTTAGCTCACAGTATTACTAAAAAAAAAGATTCTCTGTAGATGTTTGAGTACTCAGTTCATCCATTCTGATTCATTTTTTTTTTGACAGGCAGAGTTAGACAGTGAGAGAGAGAGGGAGACAGAGAGAAAAGTCTTCCTTTGGTTGGTTCACTCGCCAAATGGCCAGTATGGCAGGTGCGCTGTGCCGATCCGAAGCCAGAAACCAGGTGCTTCCTCCTGGTCTTCCATGCGGGTGCAGGGCCCAAACACTTGGGCCATCCTCCAATGCTTTCCCGGGCCACAACAGAGAGCTGGACTGGAAGAGGAGCAGCCAGGGCAGAACCAGCGCCCCAACCGGGACTAGAACCCAGGGTACCAGTGCCGCTGGCAGAGGATTAGGCAAGTGAGCCATGGCGCTAGCCATGATTCATTCTTGAAATGGTTGGGGCATGGAGAACATGATTTTGAAATTATTATTCTTTTTAAAATAGTGTTCTCCATTCTGATTAATATTTAATATCTGTAATGATTATAAATTTTTAATGGGTCTTGTCAATATCCTGTTTTATTATATACCTCATTCACTGACTCTACCAGGAATCAGCAGCCTGGGTGATACACTTTGGAGTTCGAATAATGAAGGAGTTGATTAGCCTGCTTATCATTACTTCTTAAATTTTTGTGAGCATGTGGATCCATTTGAGTTCTCCCTTAAGTGTAAATTTGGTGCAGTATATCTGTATGTGGCCTGAGGGTGTACATTTCTAGCAAGCTTTCAAGTAATGCTGATGAAACTAGGCCATGAGCCATACCATTGGCAAAGATTTTCGTATCATATGTTCCTGAGAAGTTTGATTTTGCTTTATAGCTGGATTCTGCCTTGTTGGAAAGAGAATCCCAACTTATTGGGCTAAGGGAGAACACAAATGCCTCAGCAGCATCATTTAATTTTTAAATCCCCAATTGCCTAGTCTGCTTGAAATTCTGATCTGGGTCACTGATTTTTACATATATTTCTGTGTTTCATACACACTGCCTTGCCTGTCTCCTCTCTGACTGCCTGCCTTTGCTCGTAGCACTATTTCTTAAAAGTCATCCAGTGATTATCAGGATCAAAAGCTGCTGCTATGCTTGTTAAAATGCATGTTCTATTGGTCCCACTGGAGCATAATATCTGTGGGTGATGGTGTACCATCTGAAATGTGTGCTTTGAAATAAGTGCAACAAAATTAAGGACCACTGACATATTACTTTTCTTGTAAGCCACCACCCAATTATGTATACTTTTTGCTATTCACTTAAATCTATTTCAGATCTTATTCTTATCTGTAAGGAATCCCACCCAAGGATGCTTACACAACCATGAGTACCAGCTTCTTTCCCGAGATCTGGTCTTACGTGCTTTTGAGACATAGTCTTGTTTCATCTAACTCTGGTTTACTCCACTTTCTACCTACTTCTATATTTCTCAGATTTATTTTTCATAATGCATGTTCTACTCTTGTACACAACAGTGCTAAAAACAACACAAAGGCATCAATGTCATTTTCACTGTAGGTGAGATTATCTGATATCAAATGAAGTCAGTTCCATGTATATTTCAATAGCATTTATGTATGCAGGATTGTGGACCAGATTTCGCTGAAGGATAAAGCTGTGATCATAGTGTCAACTTTTAATTGGGTTCAAAATTTAACTCATATTAATGGCAACATTGAATTAAAAATACTTTTTGAGACAGTCTAAACATAAAAAACACTATCAGGATTTAATGAATATATATTTATTTCTGCCCAATATTTTTTGGAAGAATTCTATGTTTTAATTTCTTAATACCATGTAATCAACTACTAAATACTTAATGGAGTTGAAAATCTTACATTTCTATATGACAGAAGTCCAAAATAAATTTCAACTGGCTGGAATTCTGATCTTTGTTGGACTTCCTTCCTTCCGAAGGCTCTAGGAAGAAACCAGTTCTTACCCTCTCCAGTGTTCAAAGGTCACCTGTGTTCCCTGGCTCATGGACTCTTCCAGGAAGGGCATCTTTCTAATCAATGCTTCCAATATTACCTTTCCTTGTCCTGATACCCTTTTGTAATCATCCTTTGCTTGTTTTAAGCCCATTCAGGTACTCTAAATTAATCTCTGACTCTCATTGTCTTTAACTTAGTCATATCTTTGGCCTGCCTCAGCGTCTTTCCCAATTTAGTCCTTGCGGTAAGAATGGGGCTACTCTTATGCTCTCATCCCTTGAGAGCGTCTGTAACCAAGACTGGGAAGTTGGAAGACTCCATTATGACCACAGTAATAACTTCTGAAGTGAAACTCTTACCAAAGCTAAACAAATGTGGTAATTCCTTGCTCCTTTGTCAAAATAACTTTTAAAAACTCTTTTTTCGCCTGTGTTTACTCTGTTTCTAATGTATTATAGGTAACCCTTTTCCCATCCCCACTTTGGAGAGCTTGACAAGAGAATGAAATCAACACACAGGCAGGTTTTGATGAGAGATGGAGACAGGGAGATAAATGTTCTGACGACAATTCAGATTGCAGCCCCAAAGCCCAAACTTCTATACTGAATTTTTCTTGGAGCCATTATCAGCCACTTAATAATATGGGGGCCAGCACTGTGGCACAGGGGGTTAACCCTTCAGCTAAGGTGCCAGCATCCCATATGGGAGCCGGTTCTAGCCCTGGCTGCTCCTCTTCTGATCCAGCTGTGGCCTGGGAAAGCAATAGAAGATGGCCCAAGTCCTTGGGTCCCTGCACTCACATGGGAGACCTGGAAGAAGACGTTGGCTCCCGGCTTCAGATTGGCTCAGCTCTGGCTATTGTGCCCATTTGGGGAGTGAACTAGTGGATGGAACACCTCTCTCTGTCTCCCCCTCTCATTGTCTATAACTCTACCTCTCAAAGGAATAAATACAATTTTTAAAAACAAAATAAAACAAAACAGACAATATGTATATGATTAGGATGGATTATCTGAAACATAGATAAAAAGAAAAGAAGATCAAATTGAGACAAGGAAGTTTAGCATTAAAGGGGTAATGATAAATTAGCAAAGTTGGTGCACAGGAGAATTATTAGCACTGAAATAGGGCCTATGATTCTGAACCTCAAACATTCTGAGCAGAACCCTGAAGAGACTTTATGAATGGCCCCTTTGCGTTACAAGGCTTGATGTAGCAGCTGACACAGCTGGGTCAAACCGACCAACACTTGAGATATCCAAGAAACTGATTTAGTAAGCTAAACTCAACGTTCTGGAAAGTGTGCTGTAAGCTGAAAGTAAATGACAAAAGCTGGAGTCGAATGGGGTATATTTGAGAAAGTAAAACAAACCTTAGTAGAATGGGACTTGAGTTTATTGTGAAGAGTATACTTAGTTCACCGAAAACCTGTTTTTCTTTTCTTCTTAGGACTTCCAAAGGTGAAATATTTCTATTTAGTGACCAATTATTTTTCCTTCTTATTTTATGAAAGAAAACATCTAAAGACAGATGGCAGATGGTCTAGCCTTCTCTGAACAGTTCTGTGTGCTCTTCACTCGCTGGGATGCCCTGGAGTTAAGGAGAGATTCCCAGCTATGTGGAGCAGACCACAGTGCAGATCGAGGCTCAGAACAGTGGGTATTACAGCACAGCAGTTGGGATCTTCATACATAAACCAAGACTAGAAAACTTCAGAAGGAGTTGCTTATGAAAATCTGAACTGACCTTTAATTAAAGCTATAAGGAAAGAAACTTCTTTTTCGTCAAAGCTCCTTTGAAAGTTGACAGATGAAAGATTTATTGCATTAGGAATTTGATCAGAAAAATGCATTTCCTTTTCTAGGAATGTAACAAATTGTTTTGCTATAGAGAGAAAAAATATAATGCTTTTGTGCATCGTTGCTTATTTACCAGTTCTTTGGCTTTCTTAAATGACATGACATATTTGATTCTTCTCCGTTTTACACAGATATTTGAATGTTGGCACCAATTGGAACATTTGGATTGTATAATATATTTGTTCAAGTTTTAGATATGATTAAACAAGTATATGTTTTCAAAATTCCACTTAAAACAAACATACTGAAATGGTAATATAATTTACATATCCAGGAAATTCTTGAGTCCTGGCATTTTACAAAGTATGCAAAAATACAATAGATTTTAAAAACTAAAAACAAACACACCTAAAACTAACAAAATATCTAAAAATAGTCTCAGTGATGTGTTTCATCCAAAAATGAATAAGCATAGTAAACTTAATAGTAATAATGTTAGACTCCATATAATAGTTCAGCCATTAGGCCTGTCATTTGAATTTAATACTGGGTATTGCTTTCAACAGTAAAGTTGATTATGCATTTAATAAGAGTTTAAGATATTCCTCTACCAACCACTTCATGGCATTTCTAGTTGACTCTTTTAGGAAGCCTGTGTCCTAATGAAAAATAAAGAAGCTGATATTTCAAAAGCCAATTTCATTTTTAAATGCCACATAGAAATAGGACAAGGGAGAGAAAGCACAGAAAAAGGCAATTATAATAGTAACGAGTGGCCCAAAGCAATGTTCAGGAAGATGCACCCCTGGTACAGATTTATGTCAACATGACCCCCATTCATGACACTAAAGTCGATTCACAGGATTAAAAACAGGCAGCACAGTAACAGACCTCCAGATTCAAACATTTCCTATCTGATCATTGTCAAAGTATGAAATTTACACCTTGGCCTCATCTGTTCTTATTACAATCTTTGTCATTGGACTGAGGCGCCTGAATGTTAATAACCATTTGGGTCTGGGAGAGCTTGTAGTCTGCAGTGCAGCTCTAACCTTTTCAGTATTCTGTATTTGATTGGCTCCCCAATCCACCCTGATTTCTCACATGCAGCAGAGGTTGTAAAAGGTGATAACAGAGGCAGTCATCCAATCAAACTGCAGAACCTTGAAAAGGTCAAGCACATATAGAGTTGCCTCCCGGAGAACTTATCAGAGAATGAAGTAAAGGCGTCTATTCTTACCTGATATTTCATCACATCAGTCTGCATGATCACAATTCAAATGACAGGAGTTAAAATGGGAAACAACTAGTCTATCTACAGAAAAACAAAATGATTGCCTGGTGTAACTTTCTTGTCTTTGTTACCTAAACAAATGTAAGGCTGTGCAGGATGCTAGGTGCCTACTGAAATAATGAAAGTGATATAGAATAATATTTAAGAGAATTCAGGTTTAGGAATTTGAGTAATGAGTTCTAATCCCAGCTTCAGCATGTGTTAGTCAAGTAACTTTGGTGAATGAATTTAGCATTTCTAGATCTTAATATTCTAATCTATAAAACATAATATTAAAATGTTTCCTAAACTGCTCTTTTAGAGATAAGATGGAGTAAGATATTCACTATATAAAACAAAAGATAGTTGAAAGGATAATAGCAGCAATATACTAGTCATAATAAGTAGTTGCAGGGGCTGGCATTGTGGCACACTTGGTAAAGCCGCCACTTGGAATACTGGCATCCCATATGGGTGCGGGTTCAAGATTGGCTGCTCCACTGCAAATCCAGCTCTCTGCTAATGTGCTTGGGAAAGCTAAGGTGATAGCACCCACCACCCATGTCTAAGATCCAGAAGAAACTCTAGGGTCCTGGCTTTAGCACCGTTGTGACCACTTGGGGAACGAACTAGAGAATGAAAGCTATCTCTCTACCTCTCTCTCTCTAAGTCTCTCTCTCTCTCTCTCTCTCTCTCTGTCTCTCTCTTGCTCTCTCTCTCCCTGTAACTCTGCTTTTCAAATAAATCATAAATAAATTTTTAAAAATAGACTTGGTTTCCCAACTCTTAAAAAAAGAAGTAATTGTAGTGTTAATTGTAATAATACTGGTAGTGTAAGTGGTAATAGCTGCAGAAGTGGGCACATTTATTTTTATATTATGTTTAAAATAGAAATATATTAGGCTGCTTTTATCAAATTGCAATAAACAGATGAGCCATTTAAATATATATATAAATCTAAATATATATATTATATACTTAGAAAAAATGTTCAAGAAATATGAGTACAGTGCAGGAATATTATTCTAAAAAATCAGAAACTTCTTTATAATACAAAAATGAGACAAAGGTACAAATCAATTACTTTTATAAAAAAAGATGTATTTGATTTTACTCGTTTGAAAGGCAGAGTGACAGGATTAGAGAAAGTGAGATAGAAAGAGAAAAGGCCATAATATCTGAAGCTGAGCCAGGCTAAAGCCAGGTTCCCCACAAACTCCATCAGATTCTTCCACATGGGTAGCAGAAACTCCAGAATTTGAGCCAGCATCCACTATTTTCCAGGAACATTAGCAGGAAACTAGATTGGAAGCAGGGTACCTGGGACTCCAACCAGTGTTCCAACAGGGGATGTGGTTATCTGAAGTGGCAGCTTACGTGCTGTGTCCCAATGACTGCCGCAAATCAATTTTTTGAGTTCTTCATTTGAAAGTCAGAGTGACAAAGAGAGGAAGGGTCACAAAGAGAAATCATCTATCCCCTGATTCACTCTGCAGTGGTTGCAACAGCCGTGTCTGGGCCAGACCAAAGCCAAGAGCCAGGAATCCCATCCTAGTTTCCCTATGGGTAGCAGGGGCCTAAGGGCATGGATTATCTTCCACTGCCTTTCAGACACATTAGCAGGAAGCTGGATCGAAAATGGAACAGCTGGGACTCAAGTCAGCACTCCTATATGGGATACTGGCCTCAAAACTAGAGGTTTAATGCTGGTGCCCTGCACCAAATAAATTTAATTTAATTTCTAATGCAGAATGAGAGTTAAATTAGATCTACACTTTATAAAACTATAATCAGGATTAAAATATTTCTAATACCCATTAGAATCTCTCAGAAGATGACACAGGACAAAAAAGAACAATCAAATCCTAAACAGTTACCATGAAGACTGTATTTTACATACAGATGCCCTAGTCTGTAGGAGAAATCCTGGCTACAGAATACCTGAAAGGCCATCACACTCTGCAAGTTGTGTGTGTACATCAAATGATTTGTAATTTCATCTCATGGTCTTCTATTGTGCCTTACTCTCCAAATTCAGATGCAATAAGAACCATCTAGAAACATAGCTTGGCAGAGATCATTTATAACAACAACAAATTACTACAGTCAAAACTTGGAGATTCTATCACCATTAGTTTTTTTAAAAAAATTGATTAAAATACAACTTTTTGACTGAAAATATAACTTTCGGGTGACAGTCATTTGGTGCAGTGATTAAACTGCTGCTTGGCACACTTGCATTCCGTATTCTTTGGCCCATGTGTGAGCCCTGACTACTCCATTTGGGAACCAGCTTTCTGCTAATGCACATCCTAGGAGTTAGTAGGTGATGGCTCAGGTATTTGGATTCCTGCCACCCACATAAGATGCCTAGATTAAATTTCAGGCTCATGACCTTAGCCTGGTCTATGTCTGGGCATTGAGGGAATGAACCATCAGATGGAAAATTTCTCTGTATCAACATCCTCCTATTGTCCGTCTGTCTCTTTCTCTCTCTGCCTTTGAAATCAAAAATGAAAATAAACAAAGAAAAAAGCTTGTAAGATGTAGTATAGTCATATATAATAGGAATTACATCTATAAAAATATAAAAACATATAATATAAATGAGTAAAATGATAATAGACAATAAATTTAAACACAAATAAAATATAAATTATAGTATATAGAAATGCATGAAATTCATATATATATATATAAAACTTTTGGATTTATAGATTGACACAGCTAATAAAAATTTCATGCCTAGAAAATATTTATAAATAAGTGACCTTGTGATTTTTTGAAGAATAATTTTCACAGAAGGAATTATTTTCAAAATTCTTTAATACAAATTATGGATCTACCATTGATACTACTGTGTTTATTTGGAGTACTGAATTATTGCTTTATCCCAGTAATATTTTTAGGGATATTTTCAGTAGCTGGGAGAGTGATGTTTGATGTTGGTGTGTTTGGGTGCATTGTAAAGCTAGATAAAGCCCTGTTTAGAAGAAAGTGCTGTTTGTATGATTTGATTTCACAACATTTCACTCTGAGAGTAAAGTGAGACTATGTGAACATAATTAAGTATCTGAGATTTCCCAAAGAGGAAGTATTAAGATCTTTCAAGTTTTCAATTAAACAAAAAATAAGGAAATATTTAATGAAGTGATTTTAGAGGTAAAAAAAAGAGACTTTAGAATGAGCAGGAGTTGTGAATATGATGAAAATCACTTTCTAATAATTTCTGCCTTTCTCTGCTTCTCTTTCTCCCCTCCATTTATGTGTCATCCTCCTGCCCCCTACACTCACACTCAAACACACACACACAGAACGTAGTGTGAAAAAGGGATGCTGGGAGACAGAAAAACAAAGAAGAGACAAACAAAGCATGTTCCTTAGTGGTGACAAGAATACCATCAGTCCACAGGTGTTTTATTGACTATTCTCTGAATTAGGAGTGCATAACAAAAGTATTGGAAAAGATTGATCTGGTATTTACCCTCTTAGACCTTACAATATACTAAGAAAATCACATTTACTGATTTATTACACACATACTGCTTTAAATTGGACAATAGAAGAATTCTTTTAGAACATAAAGTGAAAATAGACTACATAGTTTGGGATCTCAGAGAGTAACTCAAACATTATTAATAATCCAAATACCCCAATAAATATTTGGACTGGGATCAAATAGAATTTATCTATGAAAGCAGATAAAGGATGCAAAACATTAAATGCAATGAGAAAAACATTTTCAAAATCCTTGAAACTAGAAGCAGCACTTTTAAAGAACTGAGAGTAAGGGATAATAAAAAGCTACTTTTGCTGATGTTCAGAGAAGAAAGTAGTAAGATATCAGCCTAGCAAGATAGGGCATGCCCAAACCACACAATTGCATAAGGTCATGTATAGGGCTTTTCTCTTTATTCTAAGAACACTAGGAAGAATTTGCAGATTTCAGACAGAGAAACAGCATTGGTTCTTTCAAAGATCACTGTAGGTACTATTCAGCAAAGAAAATTAAAGAGACTCGTGTAGTTGGGGAAATAAGAATTCATTTAAGAATACAGACTGGTATTCTGCATGAGAGATAATGAAGAATTTTAGACTACTTGCAAGTTTAATTAGAAGGAAGAATGATAAACATGCATGTGATGTGGGCATCCATATTGATGCCCTCAGTGTAGAGACAATAGGAATCTAAAATATAGAGGCCATTCACAATACTTAGCTTCTGGGAGTCTAATTAGTACATCTCAGGAATGAACTTGAAGGTCAGAATTCCATCTAGGGTGGATCATGTGAATCTACAGAGTTATGGAAATGGTTTACAAAATGTAGTGTTCATAAAGGCAAAATAGATGGACTGAGCTTGTGTTAGTCCTTTGTTATCATCCAAGATTTTTTTTAAAAATATTTATTTATTTATTTGAAAGAGTTACACAGAGAGATAAGGAGAAGCAGAGAGAGAGAGAAAGAGAGGTCTTCCATTCACCGGTTCACTCCCCAGATGGTTGCAACAGCTGGATTGCAACTATCTGAAGCCAGGAGCGAGGAGCTTCTTCCCAGTCTCCCACTGGGTGCAGAGGCCCAAAGACTTGGGCCTTCTTCTACTGCTTTTCCCAGAGCAGAGAGCTGGATTGGAAGTGGAGCATCCGGGACTCGAACTGGAGCCCATATGGGATGCCAGCACTGCAGCCATCTGCTTTCCCTGCTATGCCACTGAGCCAGCCCCTGTCCTTCAATATTTGCTTTTTTTTTTTTTTTTTTTTGAAGGACACAGAGTCATGAGCTAAGTGGAGATTAGATATGCACTGATACAAACGCATCAAGAGTACTGGTCTATTCATACATAAAGTAAATTAAGCATGTATACTTATGATTTTATTGAGAATTTCCCCTGTGTAATATCACAACCCCTTGCCAAGGTTTTTGTTCTGAGATCTTTTAGAAACTCTCATGGATTCTCTGATTAAGCATTTACTACGGAACAGGAAATATGTGAACATTCTGAGACTGTTAAAATGAAATCTTGTTGTCAGATCCAAGATGATCTGAATATTGAGAAGCTGCACTAACCTCAGCCACAGACAGATGCCAAAGGAAGGACCACATTCTCATAGAACTGACAGAGAAATTTTTAGTGGATAATGGGCAGAACAGAAGAGACATTTGTGGAGATGTGAGAAGAGAGGACAGACACACTGCCACCAACCACTCCTGTAACTACATGGCTAGCTCCAGGCTGGGAAACACCATCTTTCCAGGGGAAGATGAGAGGAGCCTGCATGGTCCTCAACACTTGTGTCTTTGACAGAGAGTTCCATGGTACCCTCTGGCTTTGAGTCCAGCCTGAAAAATTGGCAGGGTTCTGGGTGACCCTTTTGCTCCATGAAGTGTGAGGCCACATTGCTTCCCTCTCCTCCCCCACCACCAAAGTGCCAGTCCCAACCCGCTGAGGAGGAGCTGTAGCTGACTTTGCCCTGAGTTGGGGAAGAATGGACAATTCTGATAATGGCAGAGTCTGCTGGGCCTGGAACAGGGCAACTTGCAAGATGGAACATGGAACCCATACATTTTATAACTGTGGGAGTTCTGAGCATTCACCATGGAACTGAGAGGGTCACAGGTTGCAGCTTGGTTCCTGTGAACCTGCCCAGTTTGACTCTAAAGACTTGATCTCCCTGCATTACGGGGATAGATCTCATGGAGGTGTCAAGGGACATTTTGGGAGTGCGTTGATGGTCTCTGTGGTGCATGTGCCTGTGTTTGTGGTATGCACTGGCACTGTGAGCTCACTCTAGGCTGTGAATCAACTGGCTCACACTGGAACATAAAAGGGCCGGGACTGTGAACACACTAGTCACCTCCAACGTTCCCTCTCCCTGCTAATTTTAGCCAGAGATGCTCCACTATGCCCAATTTGGGTGTCATTCTAGATAATTGTTCCACAAAAAAACTCCCTGGCCCTACCTAAAACACAACCCTGGAAGTAAAGAGTAAGTCTTAGGTATTCCACAAAGCCCAGATGCACATTTCCAGGGAATAAAGTATTCAATCAATTAAAAAATCTTCTGGAGGAAATAGTAACAAGAGATTCTTCCTGGTGTACAAAAATCAATGTAGAAACACACACACACACACACAACACAAACAAGGAAAGCAATATATCTCCCAAAAAGAACACAATAATTCATTAATATTTCAACGTTAAGAAGAAGAGATTAATAAATTGCTTGAAAAATAATTCAAAAGAATGATTAGAATGATTAGAGTATCTGAAAAATACATGGAAATAAGTAAGTAAAGTTAGAAATTTTTTTTAACTTTTATTTAATGAATATAAATTTCCAAAGTACAGAATATGGATTACAATGGCTTCCCCCCCATAACGTCCCTCCAACCCGCAACCCTCCCCTTATCCACTCCCTCTTCCCTTCCATTCATATCAAGATTCATTTTCGATTCACTTTATATACAGAAGATCAGTTTTGCATACATTAAGTAAAGATTTCAACAGTTTGCTCCCACACAGAAACATAAAGTGAAAAATACTGTTTGAGTACTAGTTATAGCATTAGATCTCAATGTACAGCACACTAAGGACAGAGATCCTACATGAGGAGTAAGTGCACAGTGACTCCTGTTGTTGACTTAACAAATTGACACTCTTGTTTATGGCATCAGTAATCAACCTAGGCTCTTGTCATGAGCTGCCAAGGCTATGGAAGCCCCCTGAGTTCACTGACTGATCATATTTAGGCAAGGCCATGGTCAAAGTGGAAGTTCTCTCCTCCCTTCAGAGAAAGGTACCTCCTTCTTTGATGACCCATTCTTTCCACTGGGATCTCACTCGTGGAGATCTTTCATTTAGGCTTTTTTCATTTAGAAATTTATTACATGACACGGGTGAATAATTCAACAAATAGATAGAGATCCTGAAGAAAAACCAAACATAAATATAATAAGTGACATATTCAATAAGTTAAATAAAAATACAGTGAGAAGCCTTCACAAAACACATGGTGAGGCAGAAGAAAATGTATCAAATCTAAAATACAGATCTTATGAAATAATTCAGTCAGACACATACAAAAAAAAAAAAAACCCAAAATGACAAAGACCAACAACAGTTTTATAGGATTTGTGGGAGGTTTAGAAATTCCTGAAAGTATGGAAAATAAGAATGGCTTTGAAAACATATTAAATGAAATAATAGCAGAAAATTTCCACAATTTGCAGAAAGATATGGACATCCAAATACAGGAAGCACATAGGCATGATCAGAAATTTTCCTCCACAACACATGTAGTTAGTTTCAAACATAAAACAGAAAGATAATATACTAAAATTTGTGAGAAGGAAATGACAGATCACTTTTAAAGGCTGTTTCATGATAGTAACAGATTTCTCAACAGAAACCCTATATTCCAAGAGAGAATGGAGAGATCCAATCCAAGTGTTTGAACAATAAAAGCCTGCCAACCCAGAATATGTTACCAAGTGAAACACTCATTCATGAACAAAGGTGAAATAAGGGCCTTCCAAAACCAGCCCTCCTTCAAATGATAATTAAGGATACAGTACACACAGAAACAGAGAAAGGTAATCAGAATCTTGAAAAGATGTGAAAGCAGAAAATTTCCCAGTAAAAGAACAAATTATATTCATAACAATAGGGATATTTATGTAAAAATTGCAAGTTGAATTTATTAATTATCAATAATAACCTTCAATGTCAATGGAATGAATTCTCAAAAGAAACAGACTGGCTGAATGGATAAATAAAAAAGAAGACCCATCTCTATGCTGCCTAGAAGAGATACAGCTTACCCAATAAAAAAAAAAATGAAAGGATGAAAAAGATATTCCATGTAAAAGGAAATTGGAAAGAGGAAAGAGTGGCTATACTTACACTAGACAAAATAGACTTTAAGACAAAAACTGCTAGAATAGACAAAGAAGTTCATTATGTAATGACTAAGGAATCAATTCAACAAGAAGATGAGACTGTGTTAAGTGTACATGCACCAAATTCCAAGGCACCCAATTCTGCAAAACAAATGTGAAAGGATCTAAGGAAAGATGTAAATTCCAATACAATAATAATGGTGTACTTCAACAGTACCCTTTCTTCAATGGATATATCAATCAGATAAAAATCAACAAAGCAGCAGAACACTACACTACACTATTACTACACTACCTTATTACTACAGCATTATACTATTCCAAATGGAATGTAAGTTATGTAACCATTTTGGAGGACACTGTGGAAACTTCAGAAAACTAAAAATAAGACTACCATATGAACTAGTCATCCCACACCTGGGAATATATCCAAAGGAAATGAAATCAGCATATGCAAGAGAGTTATCTGCACTCCCATATTTATAGTATGTCAATTCATAATAGCTGAGATGGTGAATCAACCTAGATGTTTGGATAAAGAAAATGTGGTGTACATATACTATGGAATATTACTCCACCACAAAAAAAGAAATGCAACAACATAGATAACATTGTATAGGGTGAAGTAAGAGAACCCCAAAGACTTACGTCAATGTTTTCCCCTATGTAGGGTAATTAATTCGTACAGAGTGTAAAAATTGTTTGAATGTGGGAAGAGTCGGCATTCTTGGGGTATTAGTTTTTGTTCTTAAGCATTGGTTGGTTACAAGTGTGATCAAATCACCACAATATATCTTTGTATATTTCTTGGTATGTATACTGTATTTCAATAAAATGTTTTAAAACAAGAAATGAAGTCTGAATTGATTAAGATTAACAGATCTAAATCATCATCAGATGCTTCTGTTAGAAGTGAAATAGAACCCAGTTAATAAATGGACTCCTGATCCAGTTCACAATGGCTGAAATAATGAGCTATATGATCTCTGAATGTAGAATTGGAATATACTTATTTAATAGTTAACAGAACTTCCACATTGGTTTCTTAACTATGAGTTGTCATATGTGGCAAGGTCAAATGGAAGACTAGCTGCTCTGATCCCTGAAAACAATGACAAAAATATTAGTGCCTGCCATAAGTACTGAAGTATACTATGATAATGTGTGTTGACTCCCTTCTTATTTCTACCCAATTCAACATTTCTGGCCCCATACAAGCAAGACAATTGTCAATGGATATCAGAGGACTCATAAAGACTTAACCAAGAAGCAGATCCAAAAGCACATGCTTTGACAGATGTGATAAAGAGCCAATTAACTCGGCCAGCGCCGCGGCTCACTAGGCTAATCCTCTGCCTTGTGGTGCCAGCACACCGGGTTCTAGTCCCGGTCAGGGCACCGGATTCTGTCCCGGTTGCCCCTCTTCCAGGCCAGCTCTCTGCTGTGGCCAGGGAGTGCAGTGGAGGATGGTCCAAGTGCTTGGGCCCTGCACCCCATGGGAGACCAGGATAAGTACCTGGCTCCTGCCATCGGATCAGTGCAGTGCGCCAGCTGCGGCGGCCATTGGAGGGTGAACCAACGGCAAAGGAAGACCTGTCTCTCTGTCTCTCTCTCTCACTGTGCACTCTGTCTGTCAAAAAAAAAAAAAAAGAGCCAATTAACTCAGGATCAGTTACATGATATGTAACTATTAATTCAATAAATGTGTTCTCATCAGTTCCTTTTAAAATGAAGAATATGACTGTATATATGGCTATTTTGAACAGACAAATATACAAATCTAAAGTCTCATTTCAAGGATCTGTCGATTCTTTTGCCTAGATAGAATACAAAGACAGCTGAACACTCCATAGAACATCACAGTGGTTCATTGTGTTGATTTTGTCAAGCTACCTATACTGGGCAAAAAGGAAGTGGCTGGTATAGACTGAAATGTGGTACAGTGGGTTAAGTTGCTGCTTTCAAAAATAGCAGCTTATACAGGAGTGCCAATTAGAGCCTCAACTAATGTACTTCTAATCCAGCTTCCTGCTAATGCTCCTGAAAGCAGAAGATGGCCCAGATGATTGGGCTCTTCCAGCTCTTGTGGGAGACCACAGTGTAGTTCCTGGGTCTTGGCTTTGGTCTGACCCCAACCTGGTTGTTTTGGTCATTTGGAGAGTGAATTAGTTAATGGAATATCTCTATTTCTCTCTCTCTCTCTCTCTCTCTCTCTCTCTCTCTCTCATATCATCTCATTTTTTTCTCTGATGATCTATCTTTCAGATAATAAAATCTTTTTTAAAATAAAATGTTTGATTGCTTTAAGTAACATTCAAACCTCAGAATCAGCCCTTAAGTCTTCCTGGTCTGACTGAAAAGCCTGTGAGAGCAATGCAGGCATGGAAAGCCAAGACACTGAGGCAAAAAATGCACTACATGAAGGATCTCTGTGAGTGAGACCCCAGTGGAAAGAAGTGGCCATCAAAGAGGATGTACTTTTCTCTAAAGGGAGGAGAGAACTTCTACTTTGCTTATGACTTTGTCTAAACACTGATAGAGTTTGTGGATTCAAAAGGCTTCCATAACCTAGGCAGCTCATGTCAAGAGCCTGGGGTGGTCACTGACGTCATACATAAGAGTGTTAATTGTTAAATTAACAGGAGTCACTGCACACTAACTTCCCATACAGGACCTCTGTCCTCAATGAGTTGTATTATGAGAGTTAATGGTAAAACTAGTTCTCAAAAAGTTTTTGTATGTGTGTGTACAAATTGTTGACTGTGGTGGAATGAGAAGGCCATGCCAAGGTGGCTGCTGGCAAGCAATAAGCAAACAGAGGGGTGGGCATTGTGGTGCAGTGGGTTGAGCTGCCACTTGGGACACCCACAACTCATGTTGGAGTGCCAGTTCAAGTCCTAGACACTATATACCTCCAATCCAGTTTCCTCTAATGTGCCTGGAAAAAACAGCAGATGATGCTTCAAGTACTTGCATCCCTGTAGCCCACATGAAAGATCCTGGCAGAGTTTCTGGCCCCTGGCTTTGCCCTGGCCTAGCCTTAGCTGTTGTGGGCATTTGGGGAGTGAAAAGGAAGATGGAAGATTCCTTTCTCTCTCTCTCTCTCACTTTTGCTCTCGCTCTGTCATGCTGCCTTTCAAATAAATAAAGAAATCTTAAAAAAAAAACAACCAAGTAACATATGAACCATCAATATTTGAAGTTAAAAACAATAATTAAAGAAATATGTACAAATTCACTAAACTGATTAAATAGAAAACAGGAAACTTGGTAAATATGAATTCAGAATTAAACTGCTTTATGCTGGAGATGGATAGGTACTGGAGGCCCATTGTGTTGATTGTCTATTTGTTTGCTTTTTGAGGCCTGAGCTTTTTTATTTTTAAAACTTTTATTTAATAAATATAAATTTCCAAAGAACAGTTTATGGATTACAATGGCTCCCCCCCCCATAACGTCCCTCCCACCCGCAACAATCCCATCTCCCACTCCCTCTCCCATTCCATTCACATCAAGATTCATTTTCAATTATCTTTATATACAGAAGATCAATTTAGTATAAATTAAGCTAAGATTTTAACAGTTTGCATCCACACATCACACAAAGTATAAAGTACTGTTTGAGTACTAGTTATAGCATTAATTCACATCGCTCAACACATTAAGAACAGAGATCCTACATGAGGAGTAAAGTGCACAGTGACTCCTGTTGTTGACTTAACAATTGACACTCTTGTTTATGGCATCAGTAATCTCCCCAGGCTCTTGTCATGAGCTGCCAAGGCTATGGAAGCCTTTTGAGTTCGCTGACTTCGATCTTATTTAGACAAGGCCATGGTCAAAGTGGAAGTTCTCTCCTCCCTTCAGAGAAAGGTACCTCCTTTTTTGATGGCCTGTTCTTTCTACTGGGATCTCAGTCACAGAGATCTTTCATTTAGGTCTTTTTTTTTTTTTTTTTTTTTTTTTTTTTTCTGTCAGAGTGTCTTGGCTTACCATGCCTAAAATACTCTCATGGGCTCTTCAGCCAGATCTGAATGCCTTAAGGGCTGATTCTGAGGCCAGAGTGCTGTTTAGGACATCTGCCATTCTATGAGTCTGCTGTGTATCCCGCTTCCCATGTTGGATCGTTTTATCCTTCTTAATTCTATCAGATAATATTAGCAGACACTAGTCTTGTTTATGTGATCTTTTTGACTCTTTGACCTATCAGTGTGATCAATTGTGACCTGAAATTGATCACTTGGACTAGTGAGATGGCATTGGTACATGCCACCTTGATGGAATTGTATTGGAATCCCCTGGCACGTTTCTAACTCCACCATTTGGGTGGGGCAAGTCCGATTGAGTCCCAAATTGTACATCTCCTCCCTTTCTTATTCCCATTCTTATATTTAACAGAGATCACTTTTCAGTTAAATTTAAACACCTAAGAATAATTGTGTGTTAATTACAGAGTTAAACCAATAGTATTAAGTATGACAAAAAATACTAAAAGGGATAAAGTATTAAGTTGTGTATCAACAATCAGGACAAGGAGGCCTGAGCTTTTATTGTACGAACTCTATTAAAAATATATATAAGACGGGGCTGGCGCTGTGGTATAGCCGATAAAGCTACCGCCTGCATTGCTGGCATCCCATATAGGTGCTGGTTTGAGTCCTGGTTGCTCCACATCCTATCCAGCTCTCTGCTGTGGTCTGAGAAGGCAGTAGAAGATGGCCCAAAGCTTTGGGCCCCTGCACCTGCGTGGGAGACCTGGAAGAAGTTCCTGCCTCTCGCCTCCTGGCTTCAGATCAGAGCAGCTCTGGCCATTGTGGCCAATTGGGAAGTGAACCAGTGGAAGGAAGACCTCTCTCTCTCTCTCTCTGCCTCTCCTCTCTCTGTGTAACTCTGACTTTCAAGTAAAATAAATAAATCTTATATATATATTTATGATAAAGATTTATATCAAGAATGTAATGGAGCACATATAATATTAGTTTCCATATAACAAACTTGGTTATTAAATTGAAAGTGCATAGCAAAATTCATAATTAGCATCAAGGAAGAGGAAGAAAAACCTTGAAAATAAGTCATTCCCCAAGTCAACAGAACAATCACAATCCCTTGCCATTTAGTATAAGGAGGCAATCAGTCTCAGCCCTTGAGAACATCTTAATTTTATAAATGATGATGGCAGAGTTGCCAAGCACTAGCTAAACTGTCTTCAATGTACTAAGATTAATAAACCTAAGTAGTTGGAATTCTTATGAAAGCTTTAGAGAAAAATCTTCTTGATAGTGGTCTGGGAAATATTTGGGATATTATCATAAAAAGACAGATGACATAGGAACAAATCAGATTGCATCAAACTTAAAATATTCTGCATGGCAAGAAAAACCATCAACTTAATGAAGAAATAACCTATGAAATCAAAGAAAATAGTTATAAACAATATGTTTCAAAAGGAGATAGAATCTAAAACACAAAGAACTCAAAAACTCAATAGTCAGAAAACAAGTAACTGATTAAAAACTGCACAAAGGACCTGAATATATATTTATTTAAAGAAGTCAAAGACCAACAAATTTATGAAAAAATTGCTCAACATCACTATTCATCAGGAAAATGCAAAGCAAAACCACAATATGTTATCATTCATGTTTATTAGAATGACTGTTATCAAAAATACAAAAGACAACAATTGACAGGGATCTAAAGAAAATGGAAACTGTGCACCATTGGTAGTAATATAAAATATCATAGCACTGTAGAGGTTGTACAAATGTTCCTCAAAAAATTGAAAATAATACTGAAATATAATCAAGCTAACCATTAATAGGATACCAATAAAATTAAAATTATATTTCCAAAGGATATCGGTACTCCTCTGCTCATTAATCCATTATCAAGAATAGCCAGGGTAAGAAACATCCTAATTGCCCCTTGATGGAAGAATGAATGGAGAAAGTGTGTTATATTTACACACGGGGGTATTATTCAGTGTCCCCCCCCCCCAATAAGAAAATGATGTCTTTGCAACCTGAATGAACCTGGAGAATACCACAATAACTGAAAAAGCCAAATCCAGAAAGAAAATTGCTGAATGATCTTACATTTGAAATCTAAAATGTTGAACTGATGCAAATAGAGAGTAGACAGGTAGTAACCACAGGGTTGTGGATGGTGAGGGGAGAATGGAAAGTATTGATCAAAATATACAAAATTTTTGTTATGCGGGATGAATAACTTCTGTAGAACTACTGTACAGCATAGTAACTGTAACTAATAATACTGTATGTATATTGGAAATTTGAAAGAAGAGTAGATGTTAAATGTTTTCATAAAATTAGTAAATAGGTAAAGTGAAAGTATGTTAATGAACTGGATTGTGGTAATCATGTAAAAGTATGCTTGTGTCAAAATTTCACGTAGTGGAGCAAGCCTTTGGCGTGATGCTGAAGAAACTGCTTGTGATGCATACCTCCCATGTTGGAGTACCTGGATTCAAATCTCAGGTCAGCTTCCTACTAATGCAGAACCTGAGAGGCCATGGTGATGATTCAAGAAGTTGAATCCTTGCTATGCACAGGGAGATCCAAGCTGAGCTCCCTGATCCTGACTTCAGGATAGTCCAGCTCCAGCTATTGCAGGAAAATGCTGTCATGAACTAGTGAGTGGCAGTGTTTATGCTCTATCTCAACATAATCTTTTTAAAAAGAAAGATTATTTTAAAAACCACATAGTATACATTCAATTTATACATTTCTATTGTTAATTTCCCCCACTAAATACAGAAAGGAAATTCTAACAAAGATTTCAAAAAGGAGGAATTTTTCTTGCAATTTAATAATTTATCAGCTTTTCTCATTTTGAAGGCCATTTTTGTTTGATGCAAAGAAAAATAAACCTTGGCAAAAAGAATTAGGTACAGAAAACCAACAGCATAACAACTGTATCCAAAGACAGCAGGTGTTCACTGTGACCGGAAACACACACACACACACACACACACTCTCATAAATAATTTTAAGCAAAAATCATACTATAGTAGCAATATAATTTTATCATATTTTGAACTTAATACATCCTATGTATATATATATACATAAATATATTTTTACTTTTCATAGTTTTAACAATGTTTTAAACACAGTGAAATCTGCTAGAGAAGGTCTTCAAAATGTGCCTAGAAAATGTAGATTATGAAAAAAATGCATGGGTTTAAAATTTTTTCCACCAAAATAAACTTAACTTTCAAGTCCATTTTCCACAGAATTTTTGAAGTGACAATGAACATAATGTCACTAGAATATCTAAATTAACATAATTCTTGACAAGTTAACAGATGTTTGCATTTCTAATATATTAGAAAGATAATATTTAAAGTAATTAAGTGTAAACTGAAAGATAAGCACATTATTTAGATGTTGTTATGTATTTATGTGTTTCCTAATTACACTGTAAAAATATTATAAAAATTAAAAAAATGAGAAAGGAAGAAGGGAGAAGGATGGAATCATGGGCAGGAGGGAGGGTAGGCAGGAATACCATTACACTCTTAAATATATATATATATATATGAAATACATAAAATTTGTCCACCTTATATAAATAAAACACTTTAAATGCTATGAAATGTTAATCTCACCAAAGCTATTTTGTTATTTTCCAGTATTTTTCCATTTGAAAGGTAATAAATGCAATTATGTTTTTGTCTTATATGTATTTTTATGATTGCTATCATATTTGCCTTTTAAAATTTTATTTTTTCTCACTAAGCTCTCTGTGCAAGTGGTCTATTCATATACATTATGTTCTTCTTTCTTTCTGTTTTGCAATTTTGTGTTTATCATCATCTATTTGATTTTTACATGTCCTTTTGTTACCTTATCAGCATCTATTTTAAAAAAAAAAAAGCTAGATACCACCAGGATTTCCTATAATTAAAATCTGACCCTTCTCTTCATGAATTTCAGATAATCCTGATTTTAATAACAATGAAGAGAAAAGATGAAAAGTAACTGAGAAGAAAATGGCAGAAATTGCTTTCAGAAAATATAAAGTCTGGATAAACAGGAACTTTTTTTTTAAATGTAAAAGTTGTAGTCAAACAATTGGAATCAAATTTTCAAAGAATAAAAACACAATCAACATTCTATTCTGTGAAAATCCATAATGTTGGGCACAGCGATATGGTGCAGAGAATTAAACTGCTGCCTGTGATGCCAGCATCCCACATGAATGTCACTTAGAGTACTAGCTACCCCACTTCCAATCCAGTTTAGTGGAAAAGTAACAGAAGATAGCTCAAGAGTTGGGGCCCCTGACACCCATAGAGGAGATTTGGATGGAGTTCCAGGCTCCTGGTTTTAGCTTAGCCTTGCCTGGCTGTTATAACCACTTGAAAAGGGAAACAGTGCTTTGAAGATATCTTCTCTCTATCTCTACTTCTCTATATATAACTCTGCCTTTAAAACTAATAGGTAACTCTTCTTTAAAAAATTTGTAATGTTAGGACTAAATTGGTGCACTCATAATACAAAAAGAAAGAACAATAAAATCAATCAATGAAAGTTCATAGATATAAACTTCACATATATTTATTATACTTAGGTAACTTCTTGAAGATGTAAAAAGAAGTAAGAAAAGCAATATTTTAAGAGTTTTTACATGTAAAATTTTATGGACTGAAAATATAATATGGAATACCATATAAAAATATTAATAGACAAACAAGCACAAAGAGATGATGATATGATACTTATGCAAGTTTTATTCACTATCTGAGTGTATAAACCTGCATGACAGAATTATAAGATACTTCTCTTTTTGCACTTTGTTATCGTTTTGCATTCAAAACCATATCATAAGGTAAATATTTGAAAAATAAAATGATTGACTTTTAGATAGATCGTGAGATACTACACAATTAAGACAGTGTAAATGGAGATCCAAGTAGATGTAATCATCTCAATTTCATATATTTTCATCACATTCATCTGAATTGATTAAGTTGCATCAGTTTTAATGAATTTTTTATTTCAAAGATAAACAGAAAACTAAGACTTATAAAAGTAGAAAAATAAAGATAACCTCCATTTTCTCTAAAATAGTACAATGACAGGATATATTTATCTAAGGTAAAGCAGTAGGCTTAAGCATAAATTGGCTAAATAGATCTCATTAAGAATATTTTCAGGAATGGACATTTGGCACAGTGGTTGGGACCCTGCTGGCAATATATATATTCCATATGAGAATACCTGATTTGAGCCCCACCTCCCCTTCTGATTCAGCTTCATGTTAATGCAGGCACTGTGAAGGAAACAGATTATAACCCCAGGGCCTGGATCCCTGTCACTCACCTGGGAGACCCAGATTCAACTCCAATGACAAAATTCTATGACGACTGCTGTTGTAGTTCCAGCAATCCATCTGAGAGAGCAAATTCTCCTTTGCCCATCTTTTTGTTTCATTCCGTTTTCAACAGATGGGATAATGTTCAAAGGCACGGAGGAGGGCACCCTGCTTTATTCTATGTACTGACTCAAGTGCTAATTTCATACAGAAAAATGAGACACACCCAAAATAATGTTCACTCAAATTTTGGAGTAGCCTATAACCCAGCCAAATTGACACATAAAGTTAACCAATGTACATCTCAATTGTATGGAATATTTCACTCATCATTGCAAATAAGCCCTAATCCTTGTCCTTGTCTTGATAACAATGCCTTTCACAAACAAATCATCAAGCTTACAGAATAAATAATGTTATATTTTATCCCTCTTTCAACTCTTTATGTATTTTCATTTTGATCTTTTTATGCAACCTGTTCCAAAACAGCAGGAAAGACTGGGAAATTAACATTTATCCAACATGAGGAGTACTTACAAAATTATTTAACAAGCTTCTAAGTCTCTGATAATTATATCAGCAAGATTAAAAATATAGAGATCAAAGGAGGTAAAGTTAACAAAAACATACTTTGAAATATTGGAAATGAGTACAAGGGTATATTGGCTTCCTTTTACTCTTGCAACAAATTATCAGAGCCCTGATGGTTTAAAACAATATAAATATTATTGTAGTTCTGGAGGTCAAAATTAGTTAAAAATTAACATATTGTCAACATTCTGTTTCCTTTCGGAGGCTGGAAGAGAGAATCTGCTCCCTTGCCTTTTTCAGTTTTGAAGCTGTTTAAACACCCTTTGACTTGAAGCACCATTTTTCTGATTTCAAATCTAGCAACATCACATTAATTGATCACATTGCTATTTTTCTGGTTCTTTCTTTTCTTTCTTAAACTTAGAACCCTTGAAATCACATGGAACACATTTGGATAATGTTAGTCTCTTCCCATTTTAATGTCAGCTGATCCAGAATCTTTTTTTTTTTTTTTGATTTTAGTTATTTATTTGAGAGTTACAGAAAGGAGGGAGAGACAGAGAGAAAGGTCTTCCTTCTGCTGGTTCATTCCCTCAGTGGCCGCAATGGCCAGCGCTGAGCGGATATGAAACCAGGATCCAGGAGCTGCTTCTGGATCACCCACATGGGTGCAGGGACCAAAGCACTTGGACTACCTTATACTGCATTCCCAGGCCATTACCAGACAGCTGGATTGGAAGAGGAGCAGCTGGGACAGGAACCACTGCTTATATGGGATGCCAGTACTGCAGGCAGAGGCTTAGCCTACTACACCCCAGCACTGGCCCTATTCTCCTTTCCATTCCTTCTTCTTCCCCTCCCCTCCCCCTCCCCTCCTTCTCCCCTCCCCCTCCCTCTCCTCCTCCCCCTTGTTCTCCTTATTCCCTGTTCCTCCTCTTTCCCCTTCTCCTTCTTTGAATGATCAGGAATCTTAATTCTGTCTGCAGTCTTCAGTCCCTCTTTGTCATGTATATAGCATATTTATGTATGTATATGTAGCATATATGCCTTTCATGGAGTAGGACATGAACATCACTTGGGGGATAACTAGAGTGCCTAACGTGCTATGCTTTGTTTCTCAAACATTTAAACTCATTCCATATGCAAAATACATTCACTTCATTCCAACATTTCCAAAAATCTCGATTATTTACAGTATTAATTCAAATCCTAGATATTATATAAGTCTCATTAAGTCAAAAGTTCCAAATCTCATTCAGGAATAGGGAACCTTTTTTCTGCCAAGAGCCATTTGAATATTTATAACATTATTCATGAGCCATACAAATAATAAGCTTATAAACCAGCCTGCTATAGATATATTGGATTTAAAACCCCACAGGTGTTTGCCTTGGCAGGTCCATACCAAATGATTTCAATTGCCTTATATGGCCCACAAGCTAGACATTCCACAATCCTGAATGTGAAATACATCTGGATAATAAGCTATTGATAAAATCCATCCTGGGTCATAATTCCTCTTTATTTGATTCCAAATCATCTTTGAGTAATATTGTCTTCAAATTTTGAAAAAGTAAATATTGAAAGGGTGAATTTGAAGACATTTACATAGGAGGTTCGCTATAGTAACATTACTAGAGAGTGAGAATGCTGTGTTGCTCATAATAAACTATGAAAAATGTTGAAGATTGAGTTTAAGCATTAGATAATAGACTGAGAATACAGTAGTTCCTTTGGTCAGAAATCTTAACTCCTACAGAGATTTTTCTGATCAAGATTTGATGGAATTAGTTAGCAGGAAATAGTAGGAAGATTAAATTACTCAATAAAAAGGGAAACATCTTTGGAATCTGGAATGAGATAACTGTAGACAAAGCAGAGACAACCAATCCTAAAGCAATTTTTGTTGTTAATCTTACCAAGCTGGCAAGGTAGGAAAAAGTCATTATTTCAATAAAGTGTTTGCAAAATATTATTTATGACACAATATTTGTGGGTGTCCACATAATCAACTGAAAGACTTATCACTTAACAAGCACAGGTTTAAATTTTGTGTGCCTGTTGGGACAGTATGGTGTGTCCTCAATTAAACATTTCATCAAATATTTTTGTGAATGCCTTAATGGGATAGCAGTAATGTGTGAAGCACATTCAATATGTGGTAGAGACCTAAAAAATTCCTACATGGGTAAGGTTTGAGAGAATTAGAACTGTTCACAACAGAGAATTTTGAGATAATACAAAGTTCAATGGAATGTTTAAGATCTGATATCTTTATTTGGGATTATATTTATTTTATTACTTCATCCATTCACTTGTTGAATAAATATTCTTTGAATGGTTAATTATGTACTAAGTACCTTTTAAAAATGAGTGCACATTGGAGAGCATACATGTCTGCAGATACACATCCTGTTTTATGTATTTTTCATTTGTGTGATGAAGCATGAATTTTAATAGGAGACACACTGGTACAAAATTTGTAATAAATTATATAAAACTTCCACCCAAATATGGACTACATATCAGAGTTATATTTTGCTATTTAGTCTATGGAAAGAAAACCTACAAATATCAAGAAAATTCACTGAGCTAGAACTTAAAGAAATATTTAGGAATGAAGGTCAGAGTGGAACAAAAGAATTTCCAGGGAAAAAAAAATAACATGACTGAAGGCCTTTGGGAAAGAGCAAACTAGGGGTACCTACAAACTGGAAAATACCAGTACAACTTAAGTCAATAATTTGACAAAGGGCATTGTTGTCGGAGATAAATCTTAGTTTACTGTAAAGAGGAATTTCATAAATGTTACTGCCATTTACTAATCTTTATGAGATTTCATAGGCCCTGACTTCTACTTTGTGGTAAACACTAAGCCCTATTGCTTATGCCAAGTATTTTCATGTGCTGTCCAGCAAATGTTTTCATATTCATTATTTGATTTATTGTTGAATGTAATTTCCATCATTGAGTGAAAGGGATTTTCCAAAATTCTTCTAAATTACAGAAATGAATTACATTTTTACTGTAACAAGGATGATCAGAGTGTTGAATATTCTGTTTTATTCTTAAAAACCATAACTTTACTATAGCTGGTTTAAACATGAGTAACATATATCTTCCTTGACAGAATCATGCTTGGTTACTTATTTATATTTTGGCATATAAAATGTCTGGAAGTTAACACTTCACCCAAAAATAAGTAAAAAGCAGAACACACTGAAACAATCATTAATTTCTTAGAATGAAAGAGAAATAAAGCTATAGTGTAAAAAGTTGTAGCTCTCATCCCCCAAATTGTAGAGATTCATGGTTGAATACAGAGAATCTCAGTTTCCTGAAGTAAAAACTCATGAGTAGTAACCTCTGCAAGAATCAGTGCCCAGGTACAAAAATCTGAACTCTAATTGACAAATTGCTAGAGACTCCTTGTGGACAACTCTGAGAGCCATGGGGTGGGGGCATACCCTGAGTGTTACTTCCAGAAGCCATGTCACAGAGAAAATCAGAAAAGCATCCCCTGTGCTTCCAGCAGCAGCAGGGGCAAAGGAACTGCTTTGAAATACACAATAACATCTTGCTCTTTTAAATAAGTTCTGTCTTCAGGAGATACTATTTAAACAGAGCATATCATGCTGGGGTCTTATCAGAGAATAAGTAACCTGGAAGAAGAGAAATACCCAACTCCAACCCACTCTAGCCATCCTGTCCTACCTAAGTAGTGAAGGGCGGGCAAAACCAGCAAGCAAGCAAGCAAACCTGAGAAGCATGTACGAAATTCACAGTTCAGAATATTCAATCACTGAGAGATTGAGGCCTAATTATAGGATCAAATATAGAATATTTGATATTCCAACACACCTTACACATTACTAGTAGCTTCTGTATAGCAATTCCTTTCACCCGTCCATCATGTCCCACTATGGAGGAAAATTATAAGACATACTAATAGGCAAAGCACAGTTTACAGAGAAAGAGCAAGCATAAAAAATAGACTCATACATGAAAGAATGTTGTTATTAGTAGACCAAAAATTTAAGACCACAATGATTCACTAGGCTAATCCTACGCTTGCAGCGCCGGCACCCCGGGGTTCTAGTCCCGGTTGGGGCGCCGGTTCTGTCCCAGTTGCTCCTCTTCCAGTCCATCTCTCTGCTGTGGCCTGGGAGGGCAGTGGAGGATGGCCCAAGTGCTTGGACCCTGCACCCACATGGGAGACCAGGAGGAAGCACCTGGTTCCTGGCTTTGGATCGGCACAGAGCTGACCATAGCGGCCACTTGGGGGGTGAACCAATGGAAGGAAGACCTTTCTCTCTGTCTCTCTCTCACTGTCTAACTCTGCCTGTCCAAAAAAAAAAAAAAAAAAAAAAAAAAAAAAAAGACCTCTCATGGTAAAGCAGACAGCATGCAAGAACAGATGTGCAGTATAGGCAGAGATGTTAGAAATCCAGATCTTTTTAATATTAGATACTCTTAAAAATTTTGTAATTTTGCTTATGGATAAAAGTTTGCATTAGTGAACTTAAATGCTTGAGGCAGACCAGCATTATAAAAAGAGCTGTATTTTTGCTTATGGTTTTGGGGGTACAAGGCTGAAGAGCTTCAGCTGGAGATAACCTTCTTGCTGTCAGAGTCCTGTGGTGTGGCAGGAATGACAAAGCAAGACATAGGGAGCAGCCGGAGCCGCGGCTCACTAGGCTAATCCTCCGCCTTGCGACTCCGGAACACCGGGTTCTAGTCCCAATCGGGGCGCTGGATTCTGTCCTGGTTGCCCCTCTTCCAGGCCAGCTCTCTGCTGTGGCCAGGGAGTGCAGTGGAGGATGATCCAAGTGCTTGGGCTGCACCCCATGGGAGACCAGGAGAAGCACCTGGCTCCTGCCTTCGGATCAGCGCAGCGCGCCGGCCGCGGTGGCCATTGGAGGGTGAACCAATAGCAAAGGAAGACCTTTCTCTCTGTCTCTCTTTCTCACTGTCCACTCTGCCTGTCAAAAAAAAAAAAAAAAAAAAAAAGACATAGGGAGCACCCCTGTGTGTGGGGTCTCTTCTGCTCTCTTCTTATGACAAAACCACCCAAATTCAGTGATGAGGGCTCCACCCTAATGACCTTATCACATCCTCATCAACTGCTCCCACAAGCTCCAGCTCTATTAAGCTCCTATTATCTTATTATCTCAGGAAAGATATTAAATCTGAACACATGACGCCTTTGGGGACATACTTTTGTAAACTTCTAGAAAAGAAAGGGGAGATTAGTCTCATATCTTTTTTTTTGTTTGTTTGTTTTGGACAGGCAGAGTTAGACAGTGAGAGAAAGACAGAGAGAAAGGTCTTCCTTTTCCGTGGGTTCACCCCCCAAATGGCTGCTACGGCCGGTGCTGCGCTGATCCAAAGCCAGGAGCCAGGTGCTTCCTCCTGGTCTCCCAAGCGGCTGCAGGGCCCAAGCACTTGACCATCCTCCACTGCCTTCCCAGCCACAGCAGAGAGCTGGACTGGAAGAGGAGCAAACAGGACAGAACCGGCGCCCCAACCGGGACTAGAACCCGGGATATCGGCGCCATAGGTGGAGGATTAGCCTAGTGAGCTGCAGCGCCGGCCTCAAATCATTTTTGAGATCAATAAAACCATGGTACTAAAATCTAGTGAAAGTGATACAATATTTTTCATAGACAAAAAGTATGGAAATGCATGACAAAATATTAGCTATTTAATCTTCAGGGAAAATACATCATAGAGAAGCCTGTTTAATATTTGTAATGCAGTAATCTAGATGATGCATATATTTGCAACAAAAAAAGTGATAAATATATTATCTTCCCATTGAATTGTCTTAGTGCCCTTGCCAAAATCAATTGAACCTAATTGTAAGGGTCCATTCTCAAATAAATAAATAAAATCTTAAAAAAAAAAATTTGAGAGGTAGAGTTACTGACAGTGAGAAGGAGAGACAGAGAGAAAGGTCTTCTTTCCGTTGGTTCACTCCCCAGATGGCCGCAACGGCCGGAGCTGTGCCGATCCGAAACCAGGAGCCAGGTGCTTCTTCCCGGTCTCCACTTGGATACAGGGGCCCAAGGACTTGGGCCATCTTCTACTGCTTTCCCAGGCCACACCAGAGAGCTGGATCGCAAGAGGAGCAGCCGGGACTAGAACTGGGACCCATATGGGATGCTGGTGCCACAGGTGGAGGATTAACCTACTCTGCCATGGCACCGGCCCCAAATAAAATCTTTAAAAAAGAAAAAAAGTAGAAGGTATGTACTTTTGCCTCTCTATTCAAGCTAGTATTGGACATTTCAACCATTTCAGTGAAAGAAGCAATAAAGTAAAAAAAAAAAAAGAGAGAAAGTAATAAAAGGTAAACGTATCATAAAATAAGGAGTGAAAATGTCCTATTTACAGATGTTACCATTAACTGCCTTTAAAATGTTGAAAAAATCCACCAAGAAAAGCTCTTAGAAAAAAAAATTGAGGCAGCAAGTATGCAGTAGAGTAAGATAAACATGCGAAAAATAGTCTTTCCATACACTACTAATCAACATGTGGAAATCAAGATGAAAAATGAATAACATTTTCAATCACCCAAGAAATGAAACACTTGACTTTATATCTAACAGAATTTGTACACTTTTGTACTGAAAACTATTTTATACTGAATACTGTTGATGAAACTTATAAAAAAAGACCTAAATAAATGAAGAGACATATTGCATTCATGGATGCAAATAAATCAACATAGTAAGATACCAATGCAGCCCAATTTGACATATAAATTTAATAAAAGTCCCAAAAGATTTTGAACAATAAATTTTGGGGTGATAAACCAGATTCTTCCAGGATATGTGAGGGAAATTGAATAGCTAAAGCATCGTTAAGATGCACAGGAAAAGTATTTGATAAAATCAAGCAACCATTCCTGATACAAATTCTCAACAAACTAGTAAGAAAATTGTACTTTCTCAACTTTATGAAAAATATCTTCAAAAACTCTAAGTAATGTTGTAATCAAAATTGAGAAAATAGAAGCTTTCCTAAGAAGATCAGATACAAGGAACAAATTTCCTGTCACCATTCCTTTTCACCATTTTACTGTAAGAAGCATTTAATAAATAAGACAAGTTGGGGAATAAAATGTATACAAGTTGGGAAGAAATAAATAAAACTTTCAGCAGTTTTATTATTGTTTTAATAAAAAAATAAAAATTTCATCATATTGTTAGCAGATGAAATTATAGTATATGTGAAAAATCCAAAAAATTCAACTCCAAACTCCTGGCACTGGTAAGTGATTTTTAATAAGGACACAAGATACAAGATTAATATACACAAGCCAGTTACTCTTCATATATTACCATGATCTTTATTTGAATTAAAATTTGAATTAAAAGGCACGGTAACTTTTGTAAAACTTGCTTCATTGAAGGCTTTAAATATGCTATATAGTCTAAATGTTTGTGGGAAAAAAAAAGTATGAGTTCATTTTGGTGCAAAGAATTTTGAAATCCATTGATATGAGAAATCTTAAAAAAAAAAAAAAAAAGGAAAAAAAGAAAAGAAAAGAAAACAGGAGCCAGCACCGTGGAGCTCTAGGTTAACCTTCTGCCTGCGGCGCCGGCATCCCATATGGGCGCCGGGTTCTAGTCCCGGTTGCTCCTCTTCCAGGCCAGCTCTCTGCTGTGGCCTGGGAAGGCAGTGGAGGATGGCCCAGGTGCTTGGGCCCCTGCACCCGCTTGGGACACCAGGAGGAAGCACCTGGCTCCTGGCTTCGGATCTGTGTAGCTCCAGCCGTTGCGGCCATTTGGGAAGTGAACCAACGGAAGGAAGACCTCTCTCTCTCTCTCTCTCTCTCTCTCTGTAACTCCACCTGTCAAAGAAATAAATTAATTAATTAAAAAAAAACATAAAACAGAAAAATCCTCAGTCTCACAGGTTAGAAAACAGGTGGTAGCTTTAAGGAGCCTAAACATCTGGTATGATAACATGTTGATTGGATTTGAATCCTGTATCCTGCCTGTAGCTGTCTGTATAAGCTATGTAGTTAGAAGAAATTATTTACTCTCTTGGTGCCTAGATTTCTATATCAGTAAAAATATGGTTGGTGCATTAATTAAAATTTTATGTTTATAAGCTACTTACCAATACTTTCCTAGATTTCAGGTTAAAGCAATTATCCATAATAAACTCCCTTGACTTTAAAATGTACACATCTTAGTAGGGGATAGTGGGGGATGCATTACACACAAGAAAGAGTAAAATGCATATTTTAATGTCTAATGCTTATTTTTATGTATTTGAAAAGTAGAGCAACTGAGAGAGAGAGAGAGATACCTTCCATCCATTGGTTCACCAGTTCACTTCTGAAATGCTCAGAACAGGTAGATTTGGGGCAGACCAAAATCAGGAGTCAGTGTATCGATTCAGGTATCCTACATTGGTGCCAGGAATCCACACATCATGATCTGTTGCCTCCCAGGGTGCTCATTAACAGAAAACTGTCCCAGAAGTGGAGGGGAGATTCAAACCCAGGTATTTTGATATGGGATGCATGCATTCCAAATGGCAATTTAATCAATTGCATGATAATACCTACCCTTGTAAAATGTAATTTGGTAAGAAGTCAGGATTTTGTGAAAATAAGAGGATGTTTTAATTTAGATAGGTGAGCTACAAAGTGCTCACTGGAAACCTGATATTTTATTAAAGACCATAAAGGACGAGCAAATGGCCTTCCAGACCTTAGTTTCAATTGGCTATGAATCCACCAGCCACCCAATAATATCAACAAGCTGGCATTGATTGAGTGACTACAGAGGATTGTGTATTTAGAGGAGCAGACAAAATTACCCCAATTCAGTATCCTCAGAAAGTAGGGATTATAGAGGTTAAATAACTTCCCCAAAGTTGTACAACCAGAAACTAGCGGCACTCATACCTGATTTGGAGTCCTACAGCTTCCGTCCATCTTACTTCTTCAAACACAGAGAGGATACAGCAGCCATTCAATGTATACATATTAAGAACTGTATTAAAATTGGAGCTCCATCAGTAAACGAAACAGGTGAAAATCCTATGTGGTTGTGCCTATAATCTCCAGTCAAAAGAGATAAGTGTACCACATATTTTTATATAATCTAATCATAAGAGATGGTTATTCTGAAAAATGTAGAGCCAAACAAAGGGAATAAGAATGATGAGGTAGAGTTGTAATTATAAGTAACTTGAATGTAATGTTTCACTTAATGCATACTGATTAAGCCAGGATGTTCCTACCAATCCAGGTAGAATAACCTTCAAAAAACATGAAGACTGTATATTAAGATAATCGAAAATGAATCTTGATGTGAATGGAAGGGGAGAGGGAGTGGGAAAGGGGAGGGTTGTGGGTGGGAGGGACGATATGGGGGGGAAGCCATTGTAATCCATAAATCGTACTTTGGAAATTTATATTCATTAAATAAAAGTTAAAAAAAAACATGAAGAATTCTCACATGCAGAAAATGGCATGATATGTTACAGTGCTGCACTTTCAAAAAATTAGGGTAATCTGAGAAAATAAAGGGGGTGGGGGTAAGGGGAGTCTGCCTTTTCAAGCAGCAAAAACAATTGTGTGTGTACACAGATACGTAAATACACACATTCACCAATCCATAGACATATATGTATGCACATACTCATTGTACAGATAACATACAAATAAATGAAAACATGCATATAAATACAGCAAGAGTGTTTCACTATTTAAGTAAATCTTTGTTTTGCATGCATATTAATGTTATAATTAATAAGTGACTTCTGTGACTATCAAAGTATTTATTAAGAGAAGCATCTCTTTAAAGTTGGCAAGATAATGTCACTTGAAGTTATTCGAACTAGAAAAAAATAAAATGCAAAAAAATGTGAAAAGTGAATTACTCTGAAACTCACCAGTTAAATGGCATCTTTATAGCTTTCAGAATTTCAATAATAGGTTTCTTCCTCAAATAGAAAAACCTCAATTTAAAAGAATTCTCCTCTGGGTAACATTTACCTTTTTAAAGTAGAAAAGAAAGTGTCAATGACAAAATGATATAAATACAGTTTCAAAGAATATGGTCTTTCATCAAAGTTTCTTTTTTAAAAATCATTATTTAAAGGGGAGAAAACAGGCAGCAACGTTAATGATCAAAAGGCAAGGTTGGTGTACAATACTAGCTTTGTCCTTTGGCTTTTTCTGGATTGTGATCTCTCCTATCTCTAAATGTAAGATCACAAGCTCTTGCTTACTCAAAGTACAGGGCTGCTTATTTACAGGGTTTTGGAAAAATGGCATTTCTAACCTTCATCTCCTTATACCAGTGCTAAATGCCAAGGTTTCTTCATGTAACCCTTAGAAAGCTTTGCTTATTGAAATCAAATCAGTAAGGAATACTTATTTTAATATTTTAATAGACCCACAGTCATTAGGAATAACCTGCATATTTCAAAAATTCAAAGGGAGAATGTTAGAAAATGAGATGAAGATGTGAGACATGTAGGAATTAGGAATGGAATCTCTCTCCTTTCTCAGTCCAACCATATTTTAGAAGGCAAAAATGTTTTTAGAGTACTGGATGAGAACTTAAGATCATTCTCAATGAAGCCATCTGTATTTTAAGTGTTTTTCTTCCTGATGGTTTGTTTTCTTGTCTTTCTGTATACTAGTTGACATATTTTCTAATCACTCTAAAAATCTTTAGAATCATTTAGTATGTATGTTTCCTTTGTGAAATGTCTGCTCATATATTTTTTTAAAGATTTACTTATTTGTTTGAAAGGCAGAATTACAGAGAGGCAGAGGCAGAGAGAGAGGTCTTCCATCCACTGGTTCACTCCCTAGATGGCTGCAATGGCTGGAACTGTGCGACCTGAAGCCAGGAGCCAGAGCTTTTTCCCTGTCTCCCATCTGGGTGCAGAGGCCCAAGGACTTGGGCCATCTTCTACTGCTTTCCCAGGCCATAGCAGAGAGCTGGATTGGAAGTGGAGCAGCCAGGACTCGAACCAGTGCCCATATGGGATGCTGGCACTGCAGGCGGCGGCTTTATCCACTGTGCCACAGCACCAGCCCCTGCTCATACATTTTACCCAGGTTTTCCATTAAGTTACTTGTCTTTTTCTTACTGATTCGTAAGACTTCTCTTATATTAATTTAGTTCGTTTATTTATTTTTTTTTTCGCAAATGTCTTTGGCCAGTGTGTGACCTGTGTTTTCACTTTTTCAAAAGAATGTTTTTGTTTTTTATCAACTCAAGCCCATAACAAGTGAACTTCCTCTATGCAAAATAAGCTACATTGATGTCAGTCCCCTGATTGGCTCATAGGTTTTAACTTTATTTGCATCTGTACAGGCCAATCAGATGAACTTCCTACTTTAGAAACACATAAACACTTGAGATGCAGCCCTTGATTGGCACCCCCTTTCAGGTTCCCTCCTGGCTGTCATCTGTCAGGAGTTTTCTGTCAACGCGCTTGTTTCACTCCGTACATTCTTCCTTGTCTACCTGCTTCATTGTTTGCGGTTGTGAGAATAAGAACCCGGCAGGGAGAAAAGAGCTGGAACACAAAGAGCTGTAAAACAAGGAGCTGTAACCGAAGAGCTGTGACATTTCTAAAGAATTCAGCAAAGATAAAAATCTATAACGCTTCCTGGGGCTTCATCTGGGTTTTTCAGAAGGGTAAGTAAAACAGATTATTTCCACTTTTTTCCCAGTCTCCACACTCTAATCTTTCTCCACTAAAACACTAGGAATGTGTCAGCCAGTTAAAAGCAATTAGTATGGCTGCCAGTCTTAGGACTCAAAGGACAAGCTTGCTGAGATGGGCCTGATCAATCCCCCTCTATCTCTTGCTGTCGGGAATGTTGGACTTGTCCTGTCTTGGTTTCCTTTCGCAGAGATCTATCCAACACGCAAGACTGGGATGAAGTCTTGGAGCACCTACAGGTTTCTGGCTAGAATGACTCCCCAGTGTCACCTGAAGGCTCCTGGTTGGACCCAGACTCCAATTGCCCCTCAGAGTATTGGACTGAAATCTGCGATCTACTCCACTTATTCCTTCCTTTACTTTGAAATGTCGTCTGGTCAGAAATTCTGTCCCACCAAAGGAATTGAGTTTAATTGGAGCATCCTTTTGGACTAGAATTTTAGACTTAGCCTTTTTTGTTTTTGACAGGCAGAGTGGATAGTGAGAGAGAGAGACAGAGAGAAAGGTCTTCCTTCCATTGGTTCACCCCTTAAATGGCTGCTATAGCCGGCGTGCTGTGCTGATCCGAAGGCAGGAGCCAGGTGCTTCTCCTGGTCTCCCATGGGGTGCAGGGCCCAAGCACTTGGGCCATCCTCCACTGCCTTCCCGGGCCACAGCAGAGAGCTGGCCTGGAAGAGGAGCAACCGGGACAGAATCCAGCGCCCTGACCGGGACTAGAACCCGGTGTGCTGGCGCTGCAAGGCGGAGGATTAGCCTAGTGAGCTGCGGCGCTGGCCCTAGACCTAGCCTTTTAAGGATGCAACATTAAGAATGCTGCTCAGTGATCTTTTTCCCCAGTTTGCTTTCGGGCTAAGGCTTATGATAACTAGGCAGATGCCTTGTGGCACAGATGACTGGTTAATGTAGGGCCTGTCAGGAATTCCAGACTCAGGGGACAGAGGCCCAGAGCAGTGGTAAAGTGAGAACAACTACTGCTGGCTGGGAGCTCCCTGATTGTGACTGATGTGGTGCTACATATTCGCAATCCCGACCCTACGGGTCCTGGGGACAGGAGACAGAGGACTAAAGTTGAGCCCAGGTAAGGGCATCTACTCCTGTTGGCTAGACCCTCCATGATTGTGAATACTGGGGAGCCACACATTCGCAGTCCAGACGTTCAACTAGATAAAGGCAGAGGAACAGAACCTAAGGATGCCTTTTTCTCTCTCCTTTCATTCCAGGTGGGTTATCATCTTTCCCTGGTCAGCATTCCTCTTGAGGACATCCTGAGAGCTTGGGACTCCTTTGAGTCTCAGACACTGAAGAAAACATGCCTAACATTTTTCTGTGAAACAGTATGGCCTGGTTATAAGCTGGAGGCCTCTGGAGGGAGGTTTAATTCCATCATCTTCCAGCTGGATCTATTCTGTCAGAGGAATGGCAAATGGCCAGAGCTCCCGTATGTTCAGGTCTTCATGGCCTTAAGATAAAATCACAAGCTCTGCTTCCGGTGCAAGGTTGGCCTTATTTTATTGATCACTGTAACCTCTAAAGGACCTCCTTTCAATGCACATAAGACCTTGACTCACCGGAAGAAAACCCAACAGGAGAATTCTTACATGCTAATGAAGGTGGCTCATCCTCCCCCTATGCCTTCCTGCCTATCTTATCTGGGATTTTTCTTGGCCCCTGGGTCCCAGAGGGAGAAGCCAAAAGTTATTTTGCCCTTGTAGCTGGTACATAGTGAATTCATCACTGCTCTGGTACAGGTCTCCCCATTACAAGACCTGATACAGATAAAGAGGGAGATGGCAAGATTTTCAGATGATCCTGACTTATACATGGAGGTCTTCCAAAATTAGACTCAGATTTTCAAGATTACTTGAAAAGATACAATGTTGGGGCCGGCACACACACAACATACACATACACTCACACAGAGAATTCTCTTAGATATTTGTAAGACAAACCTCCAGGTGTTTTCACTGTTTGGGTGTTATTTAAGGGACAATTTAGTGGTTAATAAGAGACACTATAAAAAAAAAAAAAAAGGCTGGCGCTGTGGCTCACTTGGTTAATCCTCCGCCTGCGGCGCCAGCACCCCAGGTTCTAGTCCCGGTTGGGGCACCAGATTCTGTTCTGGTTGCTCCTCTTCCAGTCCAGCTCTCTGCTGTGGCCCGGGAGTGCAGTGGAGGATGGCCCAAGTGCTTGGGCCCTGCACCTGCATGGGAGACCAGGAGGAAGCACCTGGCTCCTGGCTTCAGATCGGCACAGCACGCCGGCTATAGCAGCCATTTAAGGGGTGAACCAATGGAAGGAAGACCTTTCTGTCTCTCTCTCTCTCTCTCTCACTGTCTAACTCTGCCTGTCAAAAAAAAAAAAAAAAAAAAGAGACACTATGATTTGTCCTTAAGATTAACTAAAAAATAATTTGCTTGTCTTATTTGTGATATTGGTTTCCCAATTTGAGTAATAGTATCTAAAGCCTTCCTTTGAAGCTATTACAGTAATGATGAATGAGCAAACCTGTGACTTATTATGGCCAGTGTGTGGAAGCTAGTTTTTCTGCATATTGACATGTTTAATCTAGAAAGAAATTTAGAGTCATTTAAAAGTTAAGATAGTTTTCACAAAAGCAGTATCTATGAAACAGTTCAATAGAAAGCAATAAGCAATTCTGACTCATCAGAGTCAAGTTCTCAAGCCCTGGCTTCCTCAAAATATTGCCTGATGGTGTTGTTGGGATCATTGTTTGATTTTTAAGATCATTGCAAGTGTAAATAACTTCACATTAATAGGTAATAATTTTTCTACAGAAAAAGGTTGACATACGTTTTGCTTTGTTTCTTGATTTTTTATGAAAAATTTAGTGTACGTTCAATTATATATTGTAATTTTTATTTATATTCAAGTATATATGTATATACATGCATGCATAAATAAGTATTATGTGTGTATATATCAGTTAGTTTAATTAGGATTTTTATTTTCTTTCTCCATTTCAGAAAATTATTGCTTATGGGCACTTGACTGGCAATGCTCCAGATAGCACAATGCCAGGGGAAAAATTAATGGATAGGATTATTGAAATGATTTATGGCTGCTTCTAAGTCCTCAGGCAGATGAGGAGTTCAGTTACTGATAACAAAGATAATTAATTATATAAAGTGAATTTGTTACTTGTAATCTATACTTTTAAAATCAGAAGTCTCTCAGCTGGGAAATGTTGGAAAAGGTCATTTCATGTATATTCCATCTCTCATAATGCTACTGATTAAAATTAGGTCTGGGCTGCTTGATGCTGATTGAGGACCAATAAACCAGAATCAAGAATTACTGCAAGGGAACAGGTTTATTTGAGTGGCCACTCATGCGGAAGAGTGGGCTCCTGTCCCAAATACGCTTTTACCAGGTTGCAAGTTGGCAAGACTTTTAGAGGAAAAAGGTGAGTTTGGGGAGATTGGGGAGATTGTAAAACAGGTTTCCAGGGTCTGTGCTGATGTTACTTAAGTGGAGGCTTCTTTGAGCTATGAAACCAAGTGGAAATTCCTTAGATACGAGAAACTCGGCTGCTTTTTGGCTGGTGGTTGTGAATTCTTTCATTACTGGGGTCTGCAGATGGGCCATCTATCTTTCTGTTAGCTATTTCTGAAATTCTTGAATCTGTATTTGCTTGAATAAATTCACTGTCTCTCACTCTCCCTCTCACTCATTCTCTTTCTTTCTTTCTTTTACAGTCTCTGAGATAACATATTTTTAGTTTACATTGTAGTCACTTGTCTTCATAAGCATGCCCAACAGCCCAGTTCCCCTACTAGGGAGAGACATCTTGATTTTGATAGGAACCACCTTCATTGTAGCCCCACGACAGAATTTATGCCTCCTCTTTGTTGAAACAGAAGTCAAGCCAGAGGTTTAGGCAACCCAGGGAAAGACCAGTGAAGCTACCACTGCATGTCAGCCCAAATCCATATGGACAGACCTCGTTGAGAGACCTCTCAAAATTCACTCATTCTCAGACCACTGTTTTGCAATTTGTAGATGAGGAGATACCACAAGAAGGTTCTAAGACTCTTCTCAAGTTCTTGGTGGAGACGGGCTGCAGAGTATCCGTATCCAAAGCCAAACTCTGCCATCCCTCTGTAAAGTAGGCCTGAGTGTATCTGAAGGAGCCAGTCAGTAGGAAAGAAAGTGGTGGAGGATGTTATTAGCATCAGAAGGCATTGTTGGCATTGCAAGGTTAAGAAAGAGGGTTTTGATGGAAAGAAATGTTTTTTGATAGAAAGAGAAAATGAGGGAATAAACGTGCTGTAGAAGGTTTGTGGAAGTGGAATACTGTGTAAAATGAGAATGGATGCGATTTGATGAATGAGGGAAGAAAGGTAGATGCAAGCCTTGGAACAGGGAACCCGTAGAGAAGGGTATGCAGGAGTCACCCTACAAGGGGCTATTGGGAGTTTTCCTCTTTCCCTGGGAACGAGTGCTCGATTGGCAGAGTTGATAGCTCTGACAATGGCCCTCAAGCTGAGCAAGGATATGGGGCTAAACATCTACGCAGACTTGAAGTGTGCCTGTTTAGTGCTGCATAGTCATGCAGCTAATTTGAACGGGAGACACTTCCTCACAGCTAATGGATTTCCTGTTATACACTACCAGGTTATTGATAGCCCACTATTCTCTGTCCTCCTTCCACAAGAAGTACTGGTAATACACTACAAGGGACAACAAAAGGGAGTGGATGAAATAGCCAAGGGAAATTGATTGACAGACCTTGCTGCCAAGTCAACAACACAGGAGCTCCTCTCCCTGGGAAAAAAAAAAAAAAAAAAAAGAAGCTATTTTAATTTGAGAAGTCTCCTTGTGAGAAGGGAATATGGGAAGGCCCTATATAGTGATTCTCTCCACTCCCACTACAGTAAAGATGTCTGCATTGGACTCCTGGATTCACCCTTCTTGTCTAAATCCCTGAACCTCTCAGCCATGGGAGGGCTCTAGAGGAGGAGGCAACACTGCAGAAGGGGGGTGGCTATAGTTCCTGTGAGGCCACAGAAGAGCTCAAGTTGTTGTTCAAGAGGATGCATACTTCACATACAGATAAGTGAAGAATCCAAGGGAACAGGCTCAGCACCATTGTGCCAGATTATTAGGATTAAGCTTCATAATCTTTCTTATTATTTGCCTTGCTCTCTTACTCCCCTGTTTTCCTGATATAACCCTGTGGTACCACCTCTAATCTATAGGGAAGGTGGTTACACAACTGGATAGGGTTAAAGACATTGGTACCCAGATAGACAACTTCTCTGAAAGGTGGTACTCGATAAAAAGTCAACTCTTAGGTTGCTATGGCCCTTAGTTAACCCTTTTCTCTTTTTATTGATAGCCATGAGTCCCCATCCTTGCATCTTAAATTTTCTAAACCCATTCATGTCCTCACATTTAGTCAGTCAAGTTTCAGATGATTATGCAGATAGAGCATGACATGGAAGCCTCCTTCTACTGGGAGCTTGTGAATAGGCCTCTGAGTAGGCCTGACTTCTGCTCCTCAATGAAATCCTCTCCCACCATGAAGCAGTCAGAGTGGTCATTGCCCTTTCCCTAAGGCAGTTAGGGTTACCTCCTCAGAGGTAGGCTTGATGGGGACTCCAGGGTCCCCTGGAAAAGAAGAAACGTGTGGTGTAATCCTCCAGGATCCCTGAGAGACAGGAGAAATATATACAGGAGAAATATTCAGATGCTATTTCATGAGCTGAATGTCTTACACATCCCAGACCTGATGGAACATTCTGCCATCTTCCTCTATTCACTGGTGATAGTCTCCAGAATGCCTTGTAATTTTTTGCCTAACTTGCATACATACAGGCCAATCATATGAACTACTTCTTTAGAAACACATAAAAATTCTTAGACATAGTATTCAGTCAGCAACCCATTTCAAGGCTCCCTCCCAGTTGTGGGAAGCTTTCTTTTCTCTCAGTAAACTTGCTTCCCCTGGCTCATTCTTCCTTGTCTGCCTGCTGTATTCTTCATGGTTGAAGAATTCTTCATTAAGAACCTGGGAGAGAGAAAAGAGCTGTAACACAAAAGGTCTAAGATATGAGCTATGCATTTTTAAAGAAATTGATGGGAAGAAAAATACACAGCAATGTTGCTGGGAAGCAAATAATGACAACTTAGCTAATGGGGTCCTTATCAATCATGTGGGAGATCCAGATGGAGTTTCTGGCTCATGGCTTCAGCGAGTCCCAATCCTGGCTCTTACAGCCATTTGGGGAGTGAACCAGTGGATGAAAGATCTCTCTCTCTCTTTTTTTTTTTGTTGCTCTCTATTTCTCTCTCTGTCACTCTGCCTTTCAAATATAAAAAAATATATCATTTAAAATATAGCATTAAAACTCACAGAACACACCCAAGAGAAATTCCTGGCTGAGTTTTTCAGGAGATATATTCATGAATGTTCATTGAAGTACAATTTGTGACAAGAGAAATAAAAGTCACTAAAGTGCTCATTAGTAGGAGATTGAGAAAATAGTTCAGACTAAAAGAAGAATATTATGCTATAATAAATAAGCAGCATGCAGACAAGGAAGAATGAGCCAGGGGAAGCAAGTCTACTGGTTGAACTATGAAAGATAATATTGTGTGGAAAAATTCAGAATACTATCCTTAGTATAATATAGTGTTTTATCAATTCAGAAAATTCAAAATAAGCAAAAATAAACATTATATGTGTGATTTAATCATTTATTATCAAAATCAATGAGTTAAATTATATAAAATTCAAAAGAATAAAGCATAGGTCTGGGACATTGTCGCTAGCGGCGGAGTAGTAAGAGGAAAAGCACATATGTGATATCATTATATCCCTCTAGTACAAAAATTCCTATGTCTGTGTTTTAAAGCAAATTAATAAACAATATGGGCCATGGCCATGTGTAGATCTATTGTAATAATATGTGATAGCTAAGTAGAATGGAAAATAAACAAAAATGGGAGGTTCAAAAAATTTAATAGAGCATACATTCCAAAGAATTTATGTAAAAACATGATATAAAAGTCTATTACTTTTATTGCCTAACTGGCCCCAGTTCTTGGAGATATTCCACTATTAGCTGTGCTTCCAGAAATATCTACTATATAAACATGTATGTTTTGATCTGCAATATCATAACTTTAATACTATGTTCTAGCATTGCAGAGAATACTTGAATAATGTAAACATGAAAACTCTGAAATGTAATATCCTTCCCTTTTAAGTCTATATCTATATAGAAGAAAAAATAGGAAGGGAAGGAGAAAGATCGAGTAGAGGAAGGAGAGCAATATATAGAGACAGGGAGTGAGACAAAGAGAATATGAATGTGGGCATTATTTTCATACTGTTAAACATTTACACTTTCCTCACACTCACAACTGTGTTCTTCTGCAAAGCCAGGGTGTTGAAATATTCTGCTCACTCTTGTAGGAATTCCATGCAGCTGTATATTTAATAGGAAAAGCTTCTTTTAGAGAAACATGTGAGTAGATTCCAATATTTATGGGAATGTTTCATAAAATGTAATTCTGATATATTTTTAAATTACACACACACACACACACATATGGATAAATACATAGACAGACACAGTTATAGAGGCCAGCATTGTGACATAGTGGGATTATCCACTGCTTGTGATGCCAGTATTCTCACATCAGACAGCTGATTTAAGTCTCAGCTGTTTTGCTCTGCTTCTGATCAAACATCCTACTTTTTGAATCTGGGAAGGCAGTTGAAAATAGCTCAAGCACTTGGGCTTCTTCCACCCATCTGGGGAATCAGAATATAGTTTCTGACTTCAGGATTCTACTTGACCCAGTCCAGGCAATAGATGGGGAAAAAGATTTGGGGAAAAAACCAATGGTTGGGAGATCTGTCTCTCCCTGTCTTTCCTTTTCTCTATCACTTTGCCTTTTAAAATAAATAAAGAAATCTTTAAAAAATAAACGAGATGGGTATACTTACAAGCACAGTTGTAGGTGTATATATACATGCACAATAGTTGGAAAGTTAGATGGAAGGATGTGTTCCAAAATATTAACAGTAGTAACTTCTAATTTCTAGGATTATACAGAATTAATTATTTTTACAATAATGTCCTGTATCTCCACATTTTTCTCTCATTAAAGTATATTGAGCTTATAATAAAATAGGTTGTAAGTATTATTTAAGAGAACATTAATCCTTGTAAGCAATCAAATAAATTAGGAGGGACTATTTTTTATCTATCAGATTAACAGAGATTAATACCATCAACTATAAAAAGTTGCTAAAAATTCAATATTCATTCATTGCTAATGGAGGTATCAATTGGTCCAATTAAAAGAGAAAGGAATTTGGAAATAGAGTGAAGATCCATAAAAATTCACATCTTTTGGCTCTGTATAACAACTTTTGGCAGGCAATCCCATCTCCCTCCAAATAATACAAAACAAAACAATCAACCCAAATCAAATTAATGTGAATACATGAACTGTTTATTATGAGCAATGAATTGTTACATATTTCTTGCTTTATAATAAGGGAAATATTTAATATTGAACACTTATGTAATGATTAGAAAATCATTAAACATGACTATGACAACATTAATAGTTTTGAAACTCATGATGTTAAATGCACAAAGCAGAACGAAGCTTTGAAGTTTTTACAACGGCTTAGATAGAGATGTGTGAGAGAGAAACAAACAGATTGGACTCAATCCTTTTGGTCAAGAGGTTTAAAATCTAATTTGGCAGACAGTAAAAGAAATACAGAAATTGCTCAAATTTGTTTCATTTAATTTTGGTTTTATATGACAGATGGAATAACAGGATCATTTTGCTTTTACATTATGATTAAATCTGCACTGAAGTTTTCATGCCTGACCTTTAGAAACTAAATGAGAATCCTTAAAAAGATTTTTTTTTTCAAATTGGAATAATGATGCTATAATTTTTAGTTACATAGCTGATTCTTTTTTTAAAATTATATTCATGTTTTAAAAATCATTCATTTATTTGAAAGACAGAGAGCTCTCATTTGTTCAATTATTCCTTGAACACCTGGGGTTAGATCAGGTCTGGAGTCTTTAATTCAATATAGATCACTCAGCTGGGTGGTAGGAACTTCATTACCTGAGTCACCATAACTGCCTTCCAGGGTTTGCCGTAGCAGGAAGATGAAGTTAGGAATCAGAGTCTAGAATCAAACCCAGGTACTCTCATGTGGGGTGTGGGCATTTTAGTGAGTTTCTTAGCTTCTTTTTTAAAAAAATATCTCTTGAGGCCGGCGCCGTGGCTCAATAGGCTAATCCTCTGCCTTGCGGCGCCAGCACACAGGGTTCTAGTCCCAGTTGGGGTGCCGGATTCTTTCCCAGTTGCCCCTCTTCCAGGCCAGCTCTCTGCTATTGCTGGGGAGTGCAGTGGAGGATGGCCCAAGTACTTGGGCCCTGCACCCCATGGGAGACCAGAAGCACCTGGCTCCTGGCTTCAGATCAGTGCAGTGTGCCGGCTGCGGCGGCCATTGGAGGGTGAACCAAGGGCAAAGGAAGACCTTTCTCTCTGTCTCTCTCTCTCTCACTGTCCACTCTGCCTGTCAAAAAAAAAAAAAAATCTGTTGATTTACTTGAAAGGCAGATTGGCAGGGGAAGCTGGACGCAGAAGGAGGGTGGGGGAGAGAGAGGGAGAAAAGGAAAGAGAGAATCTTTCAGGCCAGGCAGAAGCCAGCAACCTGAAACTCCATGTGGGTCTCTACTTTATATGACAGAGACCCAAGTACTTGGTCCATCATCTGTTGACTTCCCAGACATGTTAACAGAAAGCTGGATTGGAAGCAGAGCAGTCAGGAGGCTCAAACAAGCACTATGATAAGAGATGGGAGTATGGCATGCAGTGACTTCACCCATTCATCCCTAACCACTGTCTTAAATGCTAGGCTAAATGCCTGTCTTGTAGCTGACTCTTTATGCCGTCTCCCCTAATTGTAGAAATCGAGGTGGAGAAAATGCTCATTCCAGTCATTGTTTTTCAAAAAAAAAAAAAAAAAAAAAAAAAAAAAAAAAAAAAAAACCTCAGTCCAAATATAAAGGCACATTTAACTTTTTTTTAAGATTTATTTATTATTTTATTTGAAAGTCAGAGTTACACAGAGAGAGGAGAAGCAGAGAGAAAGAGAGAAGTCTTCCGTCCTCTTGTTCACTCCCTATTTGGCCACAACGTCCGGAGCTGAGCCGATTCGAAGCCAGGAGACAGGCGCCTTTTCCCGGTCTCCCACATGGGTGCAGGGGCCCAAGGGCTAGGGCCATCTTCTACTGCTTTCCCAGGCCACAGCAGAGAGCTGGATGGGAAGTGGAGCAGCTGGGACTACAACCAGCGACCATATGGGATGCCTGCGCTTCAGGCCAGGGTGTCAACCCGCTGCGCCCCAGTGCCGGCCCCATATTTAACTTTTATTATAGTATGTCTTTGGACAAATTATATAACTGTCTCACTGTGAGTTTTCAAAAGAGAAGGACAGGGATAGAGTTAGAGATAAGAGATAAAAAGAGAGGGAGGGAGAGAGAGAGATGAAAATCGGTTATCCGTGTTAATTCTCTGGGTTTGGAACAAAAAAAAGTGCCCCAATTTTTCTCATATCATATTTGTTGTCAATGATGAAGTAACAACTTTTAGAACAAAGATTTTTTTTCAAAGTATGACCTAGAACCTGAACACAGATTTTTTTTGAACTTAAATGGCACAATTAATGATCAATGAAACAATTTTAAAATCTTTTGTTTTGGGTGCCAGGACTATGGTGTAGCTGATGAAGCCACCTGTGATGCCGACATCCCATGTGAGTGCCGGTTCAAGTCTCAGCCACTTCACTTCTGATCCAGCTCCCTGCTAACTCACCTGGGAAAGCAGTGAAGGATAGCCCAAGTGCTTGGGCCCCCCACCCACATGGGAGACCCAGAAGAGGCTCCTGGCTCTTGGCTTTGGACTTGCCCAGCTCTGGCCATTGTAATCATTTGGAAGGTAAACCAGCAGATGGAAGATCTCTCTCTCTCTCTCTCTCTCTCTCTCTCTCTCTCTCTCCCTCCCTCCCTTTCCCTCTTCCTCTCCCTCTCCATATAAAATAAATGGATAAATTTTAAAAACAAAACAAAACAAAATACTTTGGATTGTGTCTATATCAGTTTAAAATTTTTCGTACATGTTTCCAGTGATAACATTTAAAGATAGAAGAGCAAAAGAACCTACATTTATCTTTTCCTTCTCTAAATCTTATTTTTCCTTATGTAGTCTGTGTATAAATGTAGTTGGACCTAACTCCATAAAGCAGAATGTTTTTCTCTGTCAAATTGATATTTCCTCCTTCAATACATATTGGAATCATCCAAATAGTGCAGTGAAAAATTCAATCTGATAACTTAAAAAAATTCCATCATGGACAACAATTGTAATTAGTTTTTTGAAATAAGTATTTATTTATTTTTGTGTTTTTGAAAGGCAGAGTGACAGATGGAAGGAGAGAGAGAGGGACATCTTCCATGCAGTGTTTCATTCTCCAAATGCCCACAAGAGCCAGGATTGGGCCAGGCAGAAGCCAGGAACCTAGAACCCTATCTTTATTCCCCATGTTCATGGCAAGGATCCAAGTACTTGAGCCAATAGCTGCTGCAGGGTGCACATTTTCAGGTAACTGAATCTGAAGCACAGGTGGGAGTCAAACGCCAGCATTCTGACCTGAGATGCTAGTGTCCCAAGCTGCATTTTTTTAAAAGATTTTTATTTTTTTTATTTGAGATGCAGAGTTACAGATAGAGAGGGAGAAACAGAGATAGAGAGAGATCTTCCATCTGCTGGTTTACTTCCCAAATGGCTGCTACAACCAGAGCTGAACCAGACTAAAGCCAGGAGCCAGGAGCTTCTGTGTCTCCTACATGAGTCCAGGGTCCTAAGCACTTGGGGCATCTCCTCTGCTTTCCCAGGTGCATTAGCAGGCAGCTGGATCATTAATGGAGCAGCTGCTATAAGAATTGGCACCCATATGGGATTGCCAGCATCACAAGTAGCAGCTTTATCTGCTATACCACAATGTTGGCCCCTCCAAGTTGCATCTTAACTACTGTACCCCACTTCCCACCCAGTTTGTTTTGTTAAGGAGTCAGATCCACTTGCTTTCCCCTGAAACACAAGCACATAAATTTGTAGCAAATGTAAATCAAAGCTATAGCAGAGTGAAATGGATTTCAATAGTTAATGTTGGCTGTACTCTGCCAAAATTCAAAACTGGTAGTTTTTAATGTCGTACTGTATACAATAATTAAAGAAATGATTATTTTTCAGGGACAAAGATTGAGAAATTTAAGTCACAGAATAAAACAGACCCTCATATCTTCCTGTGAAATAGAACATAGCCTTAATTATGGTAATTTCTAGTGACCGCTTTCATTGCAGCTCTGTGACCACAAAAAGTGATTAATTAGTTACCTGGTATTGTCTATAACTGATTCACAGTGGTTTGGAGGTGTAAATTGATGTGTGCAGGTTAAAATTAAAGTATTTCCACTACAGAAAGCCACAAAATCTTGAGCAAAAGGAGCAAAGCCAGAGGGCATGACACTACTTGATTTCAGAATCCACTACAAAGCAGTAATAATCCAAACAGCATGTTGTTGTGTGAATTTAGATACGTAGGTCAGTAGAACACAGTACAGATCTGTGAAATACATCCTCAAATTCATAGCCAATCGGTCTTCAACAAATTTGCCAAAAATATTCAATGGGGAAAGACAATGTCTTTAATAAACGACTTTGAGAAAACTAGGTATCTATATGCAGAAGAATGAAATTGGATACTTACCTCACTCAAAATGGGTTAAATATTATATGAAATATCAAATCAAAATGTTTTAAAGGTTAAAATCTAAGATCTGAACCTATAAAACTGTTAGAAGAAAGCATAGGGGAGATTTTATAGACATTTGGGTAATAAATTTAGATAAATATGGCCCCCAAACCACAGGCAGCAAAACAAACAATGTAAAATAAAAATGTTTCTGAACAATAAAGGATGTAATCAGCAGAATGAAGAGGAATCTATGGAATAAAAGAAAATATTTTTAAGTCATACATCTGATAAGATGTTAGTGTCAAAAGAACTAACAGTTAACAAGGAAACATATAATCTGGTTTAAAACTGAACATTGGGTCTGAATAGGCATTACTTCAAGGAAGGCATATGCATGGCTAACAAGAGCATCTTTCGGCCATGTTTTCATTGGCTCATCATGGAGTGTGCTTACATAGACTAACATAGCTACAACATCACTGAGGGTTTACTGTTGTAGGACCACCATCATACGCTCAGTCCATTATTGACTGAAAGAGCAGTATGGAGCATACAACTGTATCTATATCTACGTGTCTACATACACTGCTCCAAGTCGACAGAAAAAGCACAAACTGCATGATTTGAAAGTCCAGTTTTATCTGAGAAAGATTGAAAAGATGATTAAGAGGCCAGCGCTGTGATGTATGTAGCAGGTTAAGCCTCTGCCAGTGGTTCTGGCATCCCTCAGAGGCAATGGTTCTAGTCCCAGCTGCTCCACTTCTGATCCAGCTCCCTGCTGATGGGCTTGGAAAGCAGTGGAAGATGGCTCAAGTGCTTGGGCCCCTGAACCCGTGTGGGAGACCTGGAAGCAGCTCCTGGCTCCAGGTTTTGGATAAGCCCAGCTCTGGCTGGTGTGGCCATTTGGGGAGTGAACCAGTGGATGGAACACCTCTCTCTCTGTCTTTCCTTCTCTCATAATTCTGCTTCTCAAATAAATAAATAAATCTTAAAAAAGAGAAATAAATAACTAAAAAGCTTACAACAATTCTTAAATTAGTAAAGAATTACCATTATGTAAATTATACTCAGAGTTCTTATCTATATAAAGTAAATCAGGTACAGCCTACTGGAAAGAAGATGACATTAATATGAGAGAAACAAAGTTAATAGTACTAATGATACAACAATTGAGACACTGTATAATGTGTTGTGTAAGATGTTTTATCACAGTGATAAGTAAAGAGTAAAGCACTATATGAAAATTCAGTTTTTAAATTTAAGGGTCTGGAGAGGAAAGCAGTAACAACACAGATTTACCAGACACACAAACCCAAACACTCTGTAATTGTAGTATAATATTCTTATAAACTAAAATGGGAATGAATGTATCATTATGGGGAACTGGCGCTGTGGCGCAGCAGGTTAAACCCTGGCCTGCAATGCCAGCATCCTAAAAGGGTGCCCTGTTTGAGCCCTGGCTGCTCCATTCTGATCCAGCTCTCTGCTGTGGGCTGAGAAAGCAATAGAAGATGGTTCGAGTGCTTGGGCCCCTGCACCTGTGTGGGAGACCTGGAAGAAGATCCTGGCTCCTGGCTTTGGATCGGCTCAGCTCCAGCTGTTGCAGCCATTTGGGAAGTGAACCAGCAGATGGAATACCTCTTTCTCTCTCTGACTTTACCTCTTTCTCTAACTCTGTCTTTCACATAAATAAAATAAATCTTTTAAAAACAATATTTGTCAAGGTTATATTTTTACATTTTCTATACCAAGATTATGTACAAAGAGCAGGGTCTCTGGGCCCAGTGTATAGAGGTTTAAAACCTGGGACTTCCATTATAACTTTGAGAAAATTAAATAAACTTTCTGTGCTTTGGTTTCCTTTCTTTTAAAGATTTATTTATTTATTTATTTATTTGAAAAGCAGAGTTACAGAGAGGGAGGGGGAGGAGAGAGACAGATCTTTCAACTGCCTGCTCACTCCCCAAATGGCCACAATGATCAGGGCTGGGCCAGGCTGAAGCCAGGAACCAGGAGCTTCTTCTGGGTCTCCCCACTTGGGTGCAGTGGTCCAAGTACTTGGCCATCTTCTGCTGTTTTCCCAGGTGCATTAGCAGGGAGCTGGATCAAAAGTGGAACAGGTGAGTCTCACACTGGCACCCATATGGAATGCTGGCACTGCAGATGGCAGCTTTACCAGATATGCCACAGCGTGGGCCCCAGGTTTCTTTTCTTTTAAATTAGAGTTTAAATATGCCTCACTTCACACCTAGTTTGAGAATTAAATTAGCTAAACAGGTAAAGCACCTGTTATTATATTTAATGCATACTGAACACCAAATAAATGCTTGCTATTATTGTTATTACTCCGAGGATATAAAATACTCAAAGAGAAAGTTTAGCATAAATTATGTAAAACAAAATTCTACTATGTATTTTCTTCCTATAATACACTATATCATCTTAATAACCCATTGAATATATGAGTTTGAAATCTGGTGTCCTATCAAATATACTCATAAAATCCAGGGTGCTAACGGGTTTAGCAAAGAAAGGCCCTCATAGTAAAACTTTATGGTCAGCACCCTATGAATAGAGGGGAAAATTAATGCTTTACTAAATCATCTCTGCCTTGCAAGGCTACGGAGTTTAATCAATAATCACAATTACTTCACATCATTCTGGAAGCACATGGCAATTGGACCCGAAAAATATGGACTGGAAAAAATACTACAAACAACGAACCAAAATCATTATTATTTACTGGTGCTTAATTCGTATATTTTGAAGTCAGAATCAATTGAAAGACTGAGAGAAAATGGAAAGCTTCTGCAGGCAGCTGGGAAAAGAAAACATAAAGCAGATTCCAGTAATTCCACTCTGTGAGAGCAACTTGCATCCAGAAAACAAAATGCACAACCAACGCTCCATTCATAAAAGCAACAAATGCTGAAAATAACCCAGAACAACCTTAAAGAAATTCACATTACCTGTATAATAAAATATTAAAATTTTACTGAATGGTGTAGGATAATTCCAAGTATATGTAGACATATACTTATTGGAAAATTCAATACAGTAAAGACATCAATATTCCCATGATTACTATTTTAATTATATTGTAAACCTACTTAAAATCCAATGGAGAGTTTAAACATTTTGAGCCTGGTAAAAATATTTGAATTATATCTGCATGTGTATGCATAAAAATAAGGTAAAATTTTAGAGAAACAAAAGTAATGAAAAATTATTACCTTTACCTGAATTAAAATGGTTTATGAAGCTGCAGCAATTTAGACAATGTTATTATTATGCATTAGGAGGCAGTTTAATGAAGGAGAATAGGTAGTTCAGAAATATAGCTGGTATATATTACATAAAAACAAGTAACTACATCGATTAGGGAAGGATAGGCACATTACTTCTTTCTAATATATAAAATCCAGAGAAGAGCCTTTGGTTTAACACATGGCATTTTTCTATGTCCTCTGATATTGAGATGTCCTGTTAGTTTTGCAAACTGGCTTTCAAAGTGTGATACTCAACTAACAGAGCTAACATTTCTAGTCAGCTTGTTAGAAATACAGCACAGTCAGCCCTCATGTCTGTGATCTCTGCATTCAGGGAGTCACCCAACCACGGATCAAGATCTGGGAAAAATTGCTTTCATCCTAAACATATACAGTCATTTTTCGTGTTCTTCCCTAAATAATACAAAGTAATAATTATTGACATACATTTACATTGTGTCAGTTACTGTAAGTAATCTATAGATGATTTAATGATTGAAAGAGGATGTGTGCAGATTATACATAACTACTACTTCATTTATTTTTAAAATTTATATCTCCTTTTTGAGAGACAGAGAGGTATCCAAACTAGTGAGTCACTTATGAAAGGAGATCAATTATGGGAATTAGCTTTTGTGATTAGGGCAGCTGAAAAGCTCCAAGACAGATTGTCTGAGGATGCTAGTAGCATGTCTCAGTCCAAGTCCAAAGGCTTCAGAACTAGGGAGGCTGATGGTGTGACCCTCACTTTGAGGCTGAGCATGTACCTGAGTATATACCTGGGGATCCGATGAGCGCTAATAGTGTAATTCCTGGTGTCCGAAGGGTAGTAATCTTAGAATTCCAATGTGCAACGCAGGAGATGTGTGTGTCTCAGCTTTCAGAGTGAGAGACCAGATTCCCTCCTGTATTCATTTTCTCCAGATCTCTAGCAGGTTATATTATGTCTGCTTACTTTCAGGAAAAGATCTTGTCCATCTAATCCATTCAGATTCACTCTGGAATCTCTTTTGAAATACTCTTATAGACATGTCCCATATATGGCTTAACAGATTTCTCAGTATTAATCCAGTCAAGATTATTTAAAATTAAGCATCTCAGAAGATGGTTGAGATATTTGGATGGTCCCATCCTAGATACCCAAGGAAGACAAGTATACTACCTAAAGGAATTTAGAAAGTGGCTCCTTGAGAGTAAAGTTCCAAGGTTGACCCAATTATCTGTCTTTTCATGCATCGGATACATCTAACCATTCTGCATCCCATGGATATTCTACTACCATGTAAGCCAGCTTCAGGGTAGCTTTTTAATAATAAAGATTACATGTTCTGAAGATTGGAATTTCATTAATTAGCTTGATATATTTGATATAAAATTTTCCATGAAATTTGTAATCAATTTGCATTATCACCAGAATATTCAATATTGTGTATGTTATTAAAGAAAAGGCAGAAAATTCCTAATGATATAAATTTTTCAGTGGTTATGGAAGGGATATTAAATATTTTATCACTTTTCTGTTTGAGCAAAGTTTCTCCTTTATTGTAACTTTAAAGAATTGGAAGTGATCGTCACTAAAAATCCTGACAAGGGATTTCTTGTGAATATTTCAAGTATAAAACCTTACGTACTTTTTTAAAGAACAGAAAACCACTCCAATTTCTTATTTAAATATTTTGTTTGTAAGTTTTAGATAATATGTGATTTAATATTTTCTTAATGCTTCTTGATTCTTTTCTTACCATAATTCATATGATCTTTCTTGATGAATCTTAATGAAAACTAAGCATTTTTCTTAGTTTCCACTATCAACTTTGCAAATATTATCAGATACACAGATAGACCTTGAAGTGAACCTCAATGATCTCCACTTCAGGGGTTCATGCCCTTGTAGAATCCCCTTCTTTCTGATGCTGGTGAGACCTGTAAGTTGTGTCTAACCAATAGATTCCAGCAAAGAATGTCACCACAATGGTTGTCTTACACTGTAGGACAAAGTGATGGGATGTCACTCTCATCATTATTTTATGTTTTAAAAAACTCCCTGCTAACAGCCTTGCTCTAGAGATTCATTTATGTCTTGATGAAACGAGCAGCTATGTTGCAGATAGACAGGTGAATTATTAGAAATGTCTAAGGGCTAATGATAGTTTCTGATTGGCCACCCATAAAAAGTAGATTCTCAGTCTGATAGACACACAAAAAAAAACATATTCTGGTGACATTATGAAAGCTAAGCCTCTGGACCAGCACCGTGTTGTCACAGGTAAAGCTGCTACCTGTGATGCCAGCATCCCATATGGATGTTGGTTTGAGTTCTGGCTTTCCACTTCTCTTCCTAGGAAAGCAGCAGAAGATGGCCCAAGTCTTTCAGCCTCTATATTCACATGAGAAACCCAGAAGAAACTCCTGGCTTCAGATCCACCCAGTTCCAGCTGTTGCAGATATTTGGGAGTGAACCAGTGGATGGAAGATCTCTCTCTCTGTCTCCCCTCTTCTTTCTCCCCTGTAATTCTGCCTTTCAAATACATAAAATAAATCTTTTAACAAAAATGAATTTAAAAAAATTCCAAGCCTCCAGATGAGAAGCAGTTTTAGGCAAACCTGGGCAGAGGATGCATTAGACTAACTGCTAGATACTTGTGTTTTGTTTTAAGATGCTACATTTCTAGTGATTTGTTATATGGTAACAGACAATTATTGCTGTCCAATTGTAAATATTGTTGGAAAGTACTGAACTAGATACATCTTAATTGCCTGTAGGCAAATCATGTTCATTAATACCAGCAATATCTTCCATTGACTACAGGTAACTTCACTGGTGTTCAGCCTTTATCTAGTAATAACATTAAAATAGCAGTTCACAAAACATTATCCACTCAAGAACTTGCTGACATTCCCTAAGATTCTATTTTAATTGCCTCTTCATCAGTGTGACTGTTCCTTTTAGCTGATCCCTGTTGCCCAAAATGCTATCATTCTTTCTGCTAATAAAACATCCATTAGCCCAAGCAATTTTGTCATCTTAGCTACTTCATATTGATCTGATCAATGTCAGTACTGTACCTATTGGTGTTTTCTATTCCAACACAAAAATCATCAATGATTATGACAAATTTCTGATGTGTGTTTTCTAATGTGTTGTAAGAAGCAAGCAGTCTCTTCTCCTATGTATGAAGGAAGATGACTGTGAAATTTCACAATCTAGCTTTGTTGGCAACTAAGTCTAAGAAAACAGTGGACATAGCTGTTTTAGCATATGTTTTAGCTTTTGTTTACACAGCATAGACTAAAAATGGAATGAATGGGATAGAATCAGATCTAGAGGCTGGCATTGTGGCCTAGTGGGTTAATCTCTGCCTGCAATACTGGCATCCCATGTAAGCACTGGTTGAAGTCCTAGCTGCTCCACTTTTGATTCAGTTCACTGATAATTCACCTGGGGAAGCAGCAGAAATTAGGCCAACTGCGAGGGCCATTGCAGCCATGTGAGAGACCCTAATGGAGTTCTAGGATCCTGCCTTTGGCCTGCCCAGCAATTGCAACCATTTGGGGAGTGATCCCTCAGATGGAATATCTCTTTCTCACTCTTTCTCTCTAAGTCTGCCTTTCAAATAAACAAATAAATATTTTTTTAAAAAGGATTAGACTCCACCTAACATGGTCATGGATGGCAGTTCCAAATATGTGTATTGAGGTTGATACAGGGTACCCAAAGCATTTTTCATGCCTCAAATTATTTTCACAATAATTCCAAGAAATTTTTAAACTTTTTATTTCCCCATTAGTTCACATTAGCATTTCCCAGAGCCCACATACATGCTTGTTTATTCTTATATCTTAATTATTGTCAGTTTGATTTCAATATATTAAATATAAGAAACTACCAGTGATATATTTGTAAATAAGCTTTTATAAAAACTTCTTGATTTTCAAAATTTGTATTCAATTCCTATTGTGTGAATATTCCCACTATGGTTGATTTCACTCTACCAGGTAACTTAACTGAATGATGATTTGAGAAGGGAAACATATGATCATGATCAGCTCTTGTATGTTAGTAAAAGCTCCAGCATACTACAGATTATCCACATCATCAACTGAGAATCGTGAGTTCAAAAATAATTTTAAGACTGCACCAAAGTCTTATAACCAAAAGTGCTTAGAACCCTGCTGTAGAGGTGTCTAATCTTCTTCATAGGATTTCTAATGTATTTATATCTGTTTGTATCCTACTCTGTATTACAAAGACTTTTTCAGAGAGTAGCCATAATGAAAATCAGTGAATGGGAAATGTCAGAGGACACTTCTAAGTGTCTTAAGATGTACTTAAACCTTACTTTATTCTAAGTAGTGCCCAGTAACATATAATTGAGTATAAAATGTTAACAAGTTCTTAATAAAAATTTGTGATTATCTAACAATTTCTTTCAATAGGATAGAAAAATAAATATTTAGCCAATTTCCATTGAATGATTATTATGAGCTAGGTGCTCTCTATTCTGCAAACACAGCAGATATCAAAATATAAAAAGTATATGAACTCTTTAAACTTATATTCTGGAAGCTGAGAGGAAAGTAGATAAACACACACCCTTACAGACAGTGATAAATGCTGTGAAAAGATACAAAGCACACAATGCCTAGAGAATGAATGAATGAACTATTGTTCTATGTATGTTGACTCAGGTTGCAGACAGGATGACAGTCGAGCAGAGACCTGAAAGAAGTGATGGCCCAAACCACAAAGTTAATTAATAGAAGAGCAAATGGAAAAGATAGGACACAGGGCCTTAAAGAATGGATTTAAACTTGGTACTCTGAAAGGTGCCTAAACAAGGAGATCACGTAAATCTGGAATTTGCTAGGGCAAAGCAGGGTGACAGATTACTACTTCTAAACATTTTCAAATTATCCCATTTCATAATTCTTGCCCTACTCTGGACTTCACTGGGATCCGAAGACTCAAGTATTCTAAACAGCTTGGTGAATGATTTCTTCTTAAATACCCCTGGGAATAATACAAGTGAACCCAAACAATGAGAAACAAAAATTTGGACCCAGACATGTTCTGAATCCATGCTTAGGCATTTAGATATACATTTTCCTGACCCAGGGAGATCTTTTCCTAGTTTGCAGAAAGTTTGTCCACCAAGATATCATTGGTTGAAAAGCAGCAACCAGAAAATTAAAAAAAAAAAAAATGGACAAACTGGGAAAGCCACCTCACTCATGTCTTGAGAATCAGTTTCTCTCCTTTGAGAGGAGCTCTTTCCCTGAGGGAGTAGCAACAAGCTTCACATATGTCTATCTTCTTGCATCTCAGGAACATCTGCAATTGCAATCCCTGACTTTAGTGCCCTTTTGCTGCAACATTTTTAAATAGTGCGTAGGATAAAGGCTTCCACGATACCCTCTGTTGATCTTAGACATTTATCCTGGCTTATCTTAATCATGCTTATTTAAATATATTCATACATTTACTAACGGCCCAAATGCAATATCCTGACAACTCTGATAAGTGACCCGGTGGTACTTAGCCTCTTGGCATTCTCCTGAGTTTTTCTGACACACGCTACTCTTTCCCTGACTCATTGGCATATTTCAACTAGTGTCTAAATTTCTTTCCTGAGTACATGGCAGGGAATTCCTCAAAAATATACTTAATTTTAGTGTCTCATAATTTTGAGAGTGTCTGAATAATCATTCATATGAAATGCTTCATCTCTGGAAGCTTGTCTTTCTTGGCATCAGCAGTCTTGAACAAAAAGCTCTTGCCCATATTTAAGGAACCTGACCTTCTTAGATAAGAACGCATTTAGGAATTATAGAAATATAGTATTTGTGGAAAGACAACTTAAAAGCCTTTCATAGATATGACCTTTTACTACTTTCTCCCTAATTATTATAAACATCAATATTTTTAGTATATATAATAGTATTGTATTTACCTTCTCTTCCCATCCACTTACATCATTGTCTCCCATAGACTCTATCTAGAAAATATGTCTGCATTATTTGTAGTATACTCCATTATTCAACCTTCACATTGTTTCTCTCTGTCCTGACCTATGCCATGTGTCCTCCAGTGGCCAACAAAGCTGCTTTACAGATGGTTTGCCTTCTAAATTATACTCATCTATGGAAATCCATGGAAGAACTTCTTGGTGATACAATAATTTACCCATTCTAGTGAGATATATATATATATATATTTAAAGATTTATTTACTTATTTGAAAGGCAGAGTTACAGAGGCAGAGAAAGTGGTTTTCCATCCACTGGTACACTCCCCAAATAGCCACACAGTGGGAACTGCACTGATCTGAAGTCAGGAGCCTGGATCTGCTTCCAGGTCTCCCACGCAAGTGCAAGGGGCCCGAAGACTTGGGCCATCCTCTACTGCTTTCCAAGACCATAAAAGAGAGATGGATTGGAAGTAGAGCAGCCAGGACTCGAACAAGCACCCATATGGGATGCTGGCGCTGCAGGCAGCAGCTTTACCCGCTACACCATAGCGCTGGCCCTGATATGTAATTTGAATGGCCATGTAAGTAAGATCTTTCCTAGTTTCAGGATGAGTGGTTCATAGTTGGTTAAGTATCATTTATCTCAGTTTCCAGGACCATTCCTGACCTGCACTCCCAGGTCACCAATGCTGACTCCAGGTAAGGTTTAATTTCTTTCCTTATGATAAATGGCTTCCCAGCAACCTCAATGTTATACCATGCAATTTTCATTTTTTATGCCAAATCAGTGGCTATGATGGGTCAGATATAGACATTCCAATCCCAGAATATAGCTAGGGAAACTTCTGATTCTAACATGGAAAATGGGTATACAAAAATAATGGTTTTAAAACCAGAGATATCATTCTCAACCACATTATTTTATTTAAAGTTTCAATAACATAATTCTAGATATTTGTTGTTATGTTTTCCTGTAATCTCATTTTAGACTTGGAGTGATTTGTTAAAATTGTGTGACCTGTACAAATGTTTTCCTGAATTTTATTTTTTCATTTGTACCTATCTCAAATCTCTATTTCAACTTACCAGTATTCTTCATATTATCCTCTGAATTCTCTTTATTTAAATCCATTCCAAGGTTAGGATATACTATTCATCTATTTTTTTATAAAATTGAGTCTCAGGTTCCTGTCTCCGTATCTTCCCTTCATTCTCTAATAGGTAACAGAATGGGTGATTTAGAAAAAGCTATTCTAGAACATACTCCCAAGCACTGCCCGCACCAGTGCTGTTCCTGATTCAGGTGCTCTTCGCCATCATTCAATAATTTCTACTTCTCTTTCTTGTCTCATTTTAGAAATTGTGTCCTCCAATGCACTTTGTTTGATGCCCTATGATTGGATTGTATGTAGTTTATATCACTCTCATAATACTCTGTATTATTTTATTGTTTGACTAATAGCCATGTAATATAATTACACGTTTACATTCTTCATGTCTTGAAGACTTGTAAAATACCTAAGGTAATTGCAAGGGAAGCAATTTTAAATATGTGCTTATGGTTGGGCACTTGACAGTTAAGATAGCACTTGAGACACCCACATGTCATATTAGAGTGCCTGGGGTTGAGTTCTGGGTTTGAGCCATAGTTCTACTTCTAATTCCAACTTCTTGACACTGCATACCCTGGGAGGGAGCTATTATGGCTCAGTCATTTGGGTTCTGGCCACCCAGAATTGGGTTCCCAGCTCCTGGCTTTGGTCCTGGCGGGGTCCTTACTATTGTTGCATTTGGGGAGGAGACCAGCAGGTGTGAGCTCTGCCTGCCTGGCTGACTTCCTCTCTGCTTCTCACAAAAATAAAATTAATAAATAAAAATTATTTTAAAAAAGTGAACTCTTAGTGAAATTTAATCGTTTAGTGTCACAATTTATGATTTTAGGGATATTAGCAGACATTAAATTTGTCAAATCCATTATAAACCTTTGGAAATTGAGCTTGGAGAGATAAAACACTTTTGTCCTAAGTAATTATTTGAGTTTTTGCAAATAATAGAAAGTGTTCAAAATCAGTATCAAACGCTATACCATTTTTTTTTCTACAGTACCAAAAAGTCTGATATCAGATACTGACATAGGACAAACATAATTCCTTCTTCCAGGATTTTTCTCCTAATTTTTCAAGAGTGCAAATTAAACCATTTGAGAACAAAAGTAATAGATATATCTTTTTTTATCATTATGCAGTAAATAATATAAAATATACTATACCTCTACAAAATTATTTAATTCTTCATGGAAAGATGATACTGACACAGCTATTTTAATTGATATATTTCTATTTACAAAGTAGAAAAAGGAAAACTGTTTTGAATATTTGTCTGTATACAGGCATTTTTTTCTAGCTTAAGAATGCTGATAATCAAATTGTTATCCCTTGGATATTTCCAATCTATTAATGTAAGTAACATATAGGCATTAAAAACTAGGCTCTATTTGAAGAGAGCCATTGGTTTGGATGGAGGGAAATGTTATTGAATTTAGGAAGAAGGGCTTTCATTCTGTTTTTTAATTTTATAAAGCTCCATGTAGAGGAAGAGCCAAAATTAACTGGGTATTGTACATGAAAAGATACATAGGCAGAAAGTATCTTACAGTGAATAACATAAATGCAGCATCACATAATAACGTTTAGGCAAATTCAAATAATCTTTTATTATGAAAGTATCATAAGTCCACAATTATTAAAGGTGGGACGAGTAGCTGAAAAAAAAAAAAAACAAAGACAGCCTAAAATATCTCCCCAAAACTTTTTGATTCATTAGTGATTCAAGTTTGAAATTTTTTGAGAGGAAAACACACAGAAATAAAGATATGGGTTTTTCTCAGCTATGGCCTGGGAAAGCAGTAGAAGATGGCCCAAGTCCTTGGGCCCCTGCACCTATGTGGGAGACCTGGAGGAAGCTCCTGGCTTCTGGCTTTGGATCGGCCCAGTTTTGGCCATTGCAGCCAATTGAGGAGTGAACCAGTGGATGGAAGACCTTTTTCTCTCTGCCTCTCCTCTCTCTGTGTAACTCTGACTTTCAAATAAATAAACAAATCTTAAAAAAAGAAAGAAAAAATAAAGATATGGGTTTTTCAAAATCATCTAGTTATTTGGGGGGGAGAGAGAGAGAAAGAGAGAGAGAATCTCAGTCCATTCCTTCCTTTAGTCCCCAAATTCTCACAACAGTCAGGATGCCAGAAGCCAGGTTCTCTAGCCAGGTCTTCCCCATGAGTGACATGGACAGACCTACATGAATCTCACTGCTGCTTTCCAGGGTCTGCTTGCAGGAATCTGGAATCAGGAGTGCAGCTGGGATTTGAATTCAAGCATTCTGATACAGGATGCAGGCATTCCTAGAGGAGTTGTAACAGCTGCACCAGATGTCCACTCCAAAGATGTGTTTTATGTGGTGGATCATGCTGCCGTGGACATAAGGCAGACAACTAGCTTGTGGAATATGCCTCACTCCAATCAGATAAGTACAATTAGGTAAGCTACAGATTGGTACTGTTTTGGGGTAACTTTAAGCCAAAATTAATATTTTGGGTTCTTTTCTGAAGTTTAGAGAGGCATTCTAAGCTCAAACACACGAGACAGACAACATGGTAAGATTCAGGATTTATTCAGAGAGTGAGAGAAATACAGAGACCCCAGGGCTTTATTAAGGGAGAGGTGTCCGAGTTCCATACCAGCAACTCAGAGTGCAGACCAGGGGCTACATGCAGGAGTCTGTAGGCCGGAGCCTTGCAGAGGAGCCACGCAGGCAGGAGTGGCAGGGCGCAGGAGTCTCACAGAAGAGCAGGGGCAGGCCCAGCATGCTCCTTGCTTCTTATTCACTTCCAAAAGGGGAGTTATTACATAGTCTGTTTGGCAGGTGGGTATTAAACAGATGAGATCACATAGGGGCAAGAGGGGCCCTTACCTTCCTGCATATTTCTCTCACTGAATAAATGCTAAAACTGTACCATGTTGCCTGTTTCATTTATAAGCAGCTGATATTGAGAATTCTTATCTAAATGTATGGCAAGAACCCTTGAAACTTTGAGTAAAGTTTCCTGATTTCAATACCACTTAGTATCTTCTCTACCTGCAGTGGCCTTGTTTTAACTATTGAAATAGACTTTATGGATCATGGTCTTTATATAAACTGTTTCTTCTCACTGTCATACACACTTTGATTTTTTTTTTCTTTTTTCACCTTTAAGTTACACAGAAAATATTTTAAAAACAAACTTTTGGGAGCCCAATGTTGTGACATTGCCTGTGACACCAGCATCCCATATGGGCTCCAGTTCATATCTCGGTTGCTCCACTTCTCATCATCTCCATGTTAATGGCCTGGGAAAAGCAATGGGAGATGGCCCATAGACTTGAGGACCTGCTACCCATATGGGAGGCTCAGAAGAAGCTTCTAACCTCAGCCTGGCCCAGTGCTGGCTGTTGTAGCCATCTATCATGTAACTACAGGATGAAATATTTCTCTCTCTCTCATTTACAAAAAGCATGCTTTCCCCCAAAAGCTACATTTTGGCAAGACAAAAGTGTCAAACACACCTGAGTTTCTAGTTTTATTTTGAGAATAGAAAGAAGTTACTAATCACACCCTTGTGATGTTTTTTTATTTCACCATGAGCAGACTAGGCAGGATTTTAATTCCAGCCTCCTGTTGGGGTTTGTCCACCACCCTTTGATTATTCCCCAAATTATACTTAAAAGAATCCACTTTGAGCAGCTCCGTGCGCCGGCAATGCAGCAAGCGGGCGACTCCTTGATGAAGGTGTCCTGAAGGAAGGGGACGTGCTCCCAAGATTTTCCACGGGGAAACCCTTCTGGATGGAGTGGCCGTGAATCGGAGGACCTACTGGGAGAACAAGGTCGCCCACCGCGCGGAAGCCAAGTCGCGGGACCGAGCCGCGGAAGCCCCAGGGTCTGCGCGCCAGTGCTCGAAGGGGAGTGCATGCCACACAGACAACAGCGGGGAGACTTGGGATGCTCAGGGCTCCGAGTCCACACATCGGCGCTGGAAGGGGAGGTGAGCTCAATAACCTGAGACATTGGTGGGGAAACGGGGGTCAGAATCTAGAGGGGGGCCGGAAAGTGCAGCAAACTCACTACCGGAAAGAAGGAAAAAAAAAGCTTCCAGGTTTCTCTTCCCCCTAACCTTGCAAAGGTTACAAGGCTGCAAGGCTTGAAGAATTCCCAAGAGACAAAGAGCAGGCCTCCTCTCTGGATTTACATATCAATGGGGGAGAGCTAAGGAACTGAGTCACTACAATTCAGTAGCCTAGGCAACCCAGTGGGAGTCCAGAGGAGCCAAAGACTGGAAGCGAAATACCATCAATTCTGCAGGGCCATGCCATGAGGTGTTACTTACCCCCTGAATAAATAAAATACATAAATAAATAAAAAAGAGAGTGATTTACCATGCATAACCTGAGGGTGTCACCTTTGCACACCCTTAACCAGGAAGAACCAGGCAGAGCTCTCAGGCCGTACCCATCTCAAGCCTCCAAGGCTCCTCCAACAGCAGGCAGTCCACTTAACATGGACACAGTATAAAAAAAAAAAAAAAAACGCACAGTGGCGCAAGAAGAATTAACTATGCCGAGTAACAAACACAGAAATAGAGGGAGCAAGATCAACGATGACACTATGATGCCTCCAAATAAGCAAAACACCCCAAGCCAAGAGTATGAAGATGATGAGATAGAAGAAATGCAAGATACGGATTTCAAAAAATTTATGATAAGAACATTTAGAAGTTTTCAAAAGCAAATCCTTGAACTACAGAAATCCTTAATGGACAAGATTGAAAATCTCTCTCGTGAAAATGAAATTTTAAGGAAGAGTCAAAATGAAACTCAGAAACTAGTAGAACAGGAAAGTGTTATAGTGAAGAGAAATCAAAATGAAATGAAGAGCTCAATAGATCAAATGACAAACACATTAGAAAGCCTTAAAAACAGAATGGGTGAAGCAGAAGAGAGACTATCAGACTTAGAAGATAGAGCACAGGAAAACATACAGTCAAACCAAAGAAAAGAAGAGGAAATTAGAAATCTAAAAAATATTGTTGGGAATCTACAGGATACTATTAAAAAACCCAACATTCGAGTTCTAGGAGTTCCTGAAGGCATGGAGAGAGAGAAAGGATTGGAAGGCCTTTTTAGTGAGATACTAGCAGAGAACTTTCCAGGTTTGGAGAAGGACAGAGATATCCTAGTACAGGAAGCTCATAGAACCCCCAATAAACATGACCAAAAGAGATCCTCACCACGACACGTGGTAATTAAACTTACCACAGTGAAACATAAAGAAAAGATCCTAAAATGTGCAAGAGAGAAACGTCAGATTACTCTCAGAGGATCTCCAATCAGACTCACAGCAGACTTCTCATCAGAAACACTACAGGCTAGGAGGGAATGGCGAGACATAGCACAGGTGCTAAGAGAGAAAAATTGCCAGCCCAGAATATTATATCCTGCCAAGCTCTCATTTGTGAATGAAGGTGAAATAAAGACCTTTCATAGCAAACAGAAATTGAAAGACTTTGTGGCCACTCGTCCGGCCCTGCAAAAGATACTTAAAGATGTGCTACACTCAGAAACACAGAAACACGGCCATCAATATGAAAGAAGGGAAAGGAAGAACACCTACCAGTAAAAGAGCATGGGAAGCTCAAAGCATATACTAGAAAATATTTCCGGGAAAATGGCAGGGCAAAGTCACTACGTATCAATAGTCACATTGAACATTAATGGTCTGAATTCTTCAGTTAAAAGACACCGTTTGGCTGACTGGCTCACAGAACACAACCCAACTATTTGTTGCCTACAAGAAACACATCTCTCTAACAAAGAGGCATGCAGACTGAAAGTGAAAGGTTGGAAAAAGATATTCCATGCCAACAGAAACCAAAAAAAAGCAGGTGTAGCCATATTAATATCAGACAAAATAAACTTTAATACAAAAACTGTTAAGAGAGACAAAGAGGGACACTATATAATGATTAAGGGTTCAATTCAACAGGAAGATGTAACTATTATAAATGTATATGCACCTAATTACAGGGCACCGGTCTATTTAAAAGATATGTTAAGGGACTTAAAGGGAGATTTAGATTCCAATACAATAGTACTGGGGGACTTCAATACTCCACTCTCAGAAATAGACAGATCATCCGGACAGAAGATCAACAAGGAAACAGCAGATTTAATTGACACTATTGCCCAAATGGATCTAACAGATATCTACAGAACTTTCAACCCTACATCTACAGACTTCACATTCTTCTCAGCAGTGCATGGAACCTTCTCTAGGATTGATCACATACTAGGCCATAAAGCAAGTCTCAGCAAATTTAAAAGAATTAGAATCATACCATGCAGCTTCTCAGACCACAGCGGAATGAAGCTGGAAATTAGCAACTCAGGAAACCCCAGAAAGTATGCAAACACATGGAGACTGAACAACATGCTCCTGAATGAACACTGGGTCATTCAAGAAATCAAAAGAGAAATCAAAAACATTCTGGAAGTAAATAAAGACAACAACACAACATATCAAAACTTATGGGATACAGCAAAAGCAGTATTGAGAGGCAAATTTATAGCAATAGGTGCCTATATCAAGAAATTGGAAAGGTACCAAATAAATGAGCTTTCAGCGCACCTCAAGGACCTAGAAAAACTGCAGCAAACCAAATCCAAATCTAGTAGGAGAAGAGAAATAATTAAAACCAGAGAAGAAATTAACAGGATTGAATCCAAAAAAAATTACAAAAAATCAGCCAAGCGAGAAGCTGGTTTTTTGAAAAAATAAACAAAATTGACACCCCATTGGCCCAACTAACTAAAAAAAGAAGAGAAAAGACCCAAATCAATAAAATCAGAGATGAAAAAGGAAACATAACAACAGACACCACAGAAATAAAAAGAAACATAAGAAATTACTACAAGGACATGTATGCCAACAAACAGGAAAACCTATCAGAAATGGATAGATTCCTGAACACATGCAATCTACCAAAATTGAACCATGAAGACATAGAAAACCTAAATAGACCCATAACTGAAACAGAAATTGAAACAGTAATAAAGGCCCTCGAAACAAAGAAAAGCCCAGGACCAGACGGATTCACTGCTGAATTCTACCAGACATTTAAAGAAGAACTAATCCCTTTTCTTCTCAAACTATTCAGAACAATCGAAAAAGAGGGAATCCTCCCAAATTCTTTCTATGAAGCCAGCATCACCTTAATCCCTAAGCCAGAGAAAGATGCAGCACTGAAAGAAAATTACAGACCAATATCCCTGATGAACATAGACGCAAAAATCTTCAATAAAATTCTGGCCAATAGAGTACAACAACACATCAGGAAAATCATCCACCCAGAACAAGTGGGATTCATCCCTGGTATGCAGGGATGGTTCAACATTCGAAAATCAATCAATGTGATTCACCACATTAACAGACTGCAAAAGAAAAACCATATGATTATCTCAATTGATGCAGAGAAAGCATTTGATAAAATTCAACACCCTTGGCCGGCGCCGTGGCTCACTAGGCTAATCCTCCACCTCGCGGCGCCGGCACACCGGGTTCTAGTCCCGGTCGGGGCGCCGGATTCTGTCCCGGTTGCCCCTCTTCCAGGCCAGCTCTCTGCTATGGCCAGGGAGTGCAGTGGAGGATGGGCCAGGTGCTTGGGCCCTGCACCCCATGGGAGACCAGGAAAAGCACCTGGATCCTGGCTCCTGCCATCGGATCAGCGCGGTGCGCCGGCTGCAGCGGCGGCCATTGGAGGGTGAACCAACGGCAAAGGAAGACCTTTCTCTCTCTGTCTCTCTCTCTCACTGTCCACTCTGCCTGCCAAAAATAAAAAAAAAAAATAAAATAAAATAAAAAAAAAATTCAACACCCTTTCATGATGAAAACTCTAAGCAAATTGGGTATAGAAGGAACATTCCTCAATATAATCAAAGCAATTTATAAAAAACCCACAGCCAGCATCCTATTGAATGGGGAAAAGTTGGAAGCATTTCCACTGAAATCTGGCACCAGGCAGGGATGCCCACTCTCACCACTGCTATTTAACATAGTTCTGGAAGTTTTAGCCAGAACCATCAGACAAGAAAAAGAAATCAAAGGAATACAAATCAAGAAGGAAGAAGTCAAACTATCCCTCTTTGCAGACGATATGATTCTGTGCTTAGAGGATCCAAAGAACTCTACTAAGAGACTATTGGAACTCATAGAGGAGTTTGGCAAAGTGGCAGGATATAAAATCAATGCACAAAAATCAACAGCCTTTGTATACACAAGCAATGCCATGACTGAGAAAGAACTGCTAATCCCATTCACAATAGCTACAAAAACAATCAAATACCTTGGAATAAACTTAACCAAGGATGTTAAAGATCTCTACGATGAGAATTACAAAACCTTAAAGAAAGAAATAGAAGAGGATACCAAAAAATGGAAAAATCTTCCATGCTCATGGATTGGAAGAATCAACATCATCAAAATGTCCATTCTCCCAAAAGCAATTTATAGATTCAATGCAATCCCAATCAAGATACCAAAGACATTCTTCGCAGATCTAGAAAAAATGATGCTGAAATTCATATGGAGGCACAAGAGACCTCGAATAGCTAAAGCAAACTTGTACAACAAAAACAAAGCCGGAGGCATCACAATACCAGATTTCAGGACATACTACAGGGCAGTTGTAATCAAAACAGCATGGTACTGGTACAGAAACAGATGGATAGACCAATGGAACAGAATTGAAACACCAGAAATCAATCCAAACATCTACAGCCAACTTATATTTGATCAAGGATCTAAAACTAATTCCTGGAGCAAGGACAGTCTATTCAATAAATGGTGCTGGGAAAACTGGATTTCCACATGCAGAATCATGAAGCAAGACCCCTACCTTACACCTTACACAAAAATCCACTCAACGTGGATTAAAGACCTAAATCTACGTCCTGACACCATTAAGTTATTAGAGAACATTGGAGAAACCCTTCAAGATATTGGCACAGGCAAAGAATTTCTGGAAAAGACCTGGGAGGCACAGGCAGTCAAAGCCAAAATCAACTATTGGGATTGCATCACATTGAGAAGTTTCTGTACTGCAAAAGAAACAGTCAGGAGAGTGAAGAGACAACCGACAGAATGGGAAAAAATATTTGCAAACTATGCAACAGATAAAGGGTTAATAACCAGAATCTACAAAGAGATCAAGAAACTCCACAAAAACAAAACCAACAACCCACTTAAGAGATGGGCCAAGGACTTCAATAGACATTTTTCAAAAGAGGAAATCCAAATGGCCAACAGGCACATGAAAAAATGTTCAAGGTCACTAGCATTCAGGGAAATGCAAATCAAAAGCACAATGAGGTTTCACCTCACCCCGGTTAGAATGGCTCACATACAGAAATCTACCAACAACAGATGCTGGTGAGGATGTGGGGAAAAAGGGACACTAACCCACTGTTGGTGGGAATGCAAACTGGTCAAGCCACTATGGAAATCAGTCTGTAGATTCCTCAGAAACCTGAATATAACCCTACCGTTCGACCCAGCCATCCCACTCCTTGGAATTTACCCAAAGGAGTTTAAATTGACAAACAAAAAAGCGGTCTGCACCCTAATGTTTATTGCAGCACAATTCACAATAGCCAAGACCTGGAACCAACCTAAATGCCCATCAACGGTAGACTGGATAAAGAAATTATGGGATATGTATTCTTTAGAATACTATACCGCAGTAAGAAACAACGAAATCCAGTCATTTGCAACAAAATGGAGGAATCTGGAACACATCATGCTGAGTGAGGTAAGCCAGTCCCAAAGGGACAAATACCATATGTTCTCCCTGATCGGTGACAACTGACTGAACAACAAAAAGGAAACCTCCTGAAGTGAAATGGACACTATGAGAAACGGTGACTTGATCAGCATAGCCCTGACTGTTAATGGACAACTTCATATATTATCTCTCTTAGTAGTTTTTTTGTCTGTTCTACTTAATATGACTGGTTTAATTCTGTAATTATCACACAGTTATTCTTAAGTGTTGAAAATTAACTGAAATGTGATCCCTGTTAAACATAAGAGTGGGAATAAGAGAGGGAAGAGATGTATAATTTGGGGCATGCTCGGGCTGACTTGCCCCAATTGGTAGAGTTGGAAACATACCAGGGGATTCCAATTCAATCCCATCAAGGTGGCATGTACCAATGCCATCTCACTAGTCCAAGTGATCAAATTCAGTTCACAATTGATCATAATGAAAGGACTAAGAGTCAAAGGGAGCACATAAACAAGTCTAGTACCTGCTAACACTAACCGATAGAATAAATAAAGGGGGGAGTGATCCAACATGGGAAGTGAGATACTCAGCAGACTCATAGAATGGCGGATGTCCTAAATAGCACTCTGGCCTCAGAATCAGCCCTAAAGGCACTCGGATCTGGCTGAAAAGCCCATGAGAGTATTTCAGGCATGGAAAGCCAAGACACTCTGGCAAAAAGATCTCTGTGAGTGAGATCCCAGTGGAAAGAACAGGTCTTCAAAGAGGGAGGTGCCTTTCTCTGAAGGGAGGAGAGAACCTCCACTTTGACTATGACCGTGTCTAAACAAGATAAGAGTCGGAGAACTCAGGGGGCTTCCATAGCCTTGGAAACTCATGACTGGAGCATAGGGAGATTACTGATGCCATAAACAGGAGTGTCAATTGGTAAAGTCAACAACAGGAGTCACTGTGCACTTACTCCTCATGTAGGATCTCTCTCCTTAATGTGCTGTACATTGAGGCTTAATGCTATAACGAGTACTCAAACAGTATATTTCACTTTGTGTTTCTATGGGGGTGCAAACGATTGAAATCTTTACTTAATGCACACTAAACTGATCTTCTGTAAAAAAAAAAAAAAAAAAAAAAAGAAAGAAATTATCAATTCCCAACTTGACTCTCACTGGGATTAAACATGACAATAGGTCTGATCTGATTTCATCATCATTTAAAAAAAATCATCTATTATTTTTCACTTTATGTTTCTGTGTGGGAGCAAACTGTTGAAATCCTTACTTAAGGTATACTAAGCTGATCTTCTGTATATTAAGATAATCGAAAATGAATCTTGATGTGAATGGAAGGGGAGAGGGAGTGGGAAAGGGGAGGGTTGTGGGTGGGAGGGACGGTATGGGTGGGGGAAGCCATTGTAACCCATGAGTCGTACTTTGGAAATTTATATTCATTAAATAAAAGATAAAAAAAAAAAAAAGAATCCACTTCAACCAGTTTCATGGGTCTTCCCCTCTTGGGATTCCCATCCAGGCTGCTGCAGCAGGAGGTTTTTGGCTTAAATAAAATCTTATTTTGCTGAATAAAATGAATTTAGTTTTTCAAAGATAAAAGTGATGTCTGACCAGATTGACTGCTGTTATCATTCTCCCACATGCAGACGATCTGAAATACTCAGGTCCCAGCAAGCAGTCAACTCAATTCCCTATTCCCACCACCCACTGAAAGGACTTGGGACCGTGGAAGTCACGTATGCTCCTTACAAGGAAGCGATTCTACCCCCAAAAAGGAACAAGAAATTAAAAAATGTGCTTGATCTGAAATTGGAGAACACCCCCTAAAGTTTACACTAAAATGTGGCCCCTTAAAGTTCCCTACAAATGCTATCCGGGGTGCCACATGTGCTACCAGAATTTGGGGTGCCTTACGATTTCACCACGGGCTTATTACTAAATCCCCGATATTAATAAGCCCAAGAGGGTTTTTGCCTAATATTTAGAGAAGAATTCTAAATACCAGCACAGATAAACGAGGCAGCATGGTATGTTTTAAACTTTTATTTAGTGAGAAAGATGCATAGGAGAGTGAGAGCTTATTTAGGGGAGAGAGGTAATCAGGGGTTCATACCGAGCACCAGGAACCAGCCAATGTGGATGAGCATCTAGGCAAGGAAACCTAGAGCACATGGCCTGAAGGCCATGCGCCCTGGAGGCACAGGGCTACAGCAAGCCCTGTCCTGGCAAGTGGCCAGGGAAGAAGAGCAGCCTGGCACACAGTGCCCTAAGCTTTTAACCCACTCCAAAGGGGAGTGGTTAATTAACCTGCTTGGCTGGTGGGCACTCAGGTGTGGCCAGGTAGGGGAATGAGGCCACTCAGGGGCGTGGCAAAGGCATCAGGTAGGGGCATGAGGTCCCACAGGGGCGTGGCAAAGGCGTGGTCTTCCAGTTCACAAATTTAACAATTTTAACCTTTATGCCTGCCTACTTCAGATCAACTATAATCATGACATAGATAAGACCCTTTCCTCCTTTTGAGAGGATTGCATGAGACTGTGGAAATAAAAATACTTACTCCTGTGCTAAGTTACTTGCAGTTTATTCTTCAGATGTCCTGCCATTTCATCAAGGAAATTTCTCCAATTTTCTAGTGCACATTGATACTTTTATGTAGAAATCTAGAATTCTTTTTTTTTAAAAAAATTATTTATTTATTTAATTGAAAGGCAGAGAGTTACAGAGAGGCAGAGAAAGGAAGGGAGACAGAAAAGTCTTCCATCCGCTGGTTCACTCCCCAAATGGCTGCAGTGGGCGGAGCTGGACTGATCCAAACACAGGCGCCTGGGTCTCCCATGTGGGTGCAGGGACTCAAAGACTTGGGCCAACTTCTACTGCTTTCCTATCCCATAGTAGAGAGCTGGATCGGAACTGAAGCAACCTGGACTTGAGCCAGCACCTATATGAGATACCGGCACTGCAGGCAGCCCGTTTATCTGTTTACCTGCTATGCCACAGTGCCAGTCCCCGGAGATTCTTTAATATGCTCATTTGTATTATGAATTCCTAACAGCATGCCGTAGCTCCATTGTAGATGATAGAATAATTTCCTTCCTCTTTGTAAACTGGAAATAGATCTTTGTAAAAATTAAGAGTGGGAAAGTGAGAGGGATGAGGAGGAAGGGCTGGAGCCTGGGCAGGAGGGAGGGTGGGGGGAGTGTCACTATGTTCCCAAATCTGTATATCTGAAATACATGAAACTTGTGTAACTTACATGAAATTTAAAAAATAATTTCCTTGCTGAGCATTCTATAAAATTACTGATCCAAAAAGTATAGTTCAAAAAATACTGTTTTCTGATAACCAGATATGTGACCACATAACTGGTGTGACCCCAGTGCCACCACCAGCAATATTACTTGCATCTACCCATCATCTGGCATGTTGGTCTGTGCAGACTGGATTAGGCCATAGAAGTTATTAAGCCTCAGCATATTTCTTCCATTTGTTTTTTTTTTAACTCAATATTTTATTTTTTTGAGATTTTTAAAAATTCATATTATAATCAAAGGCTTAATGGCTTCATTAAATAAAGGATTCAGCAAATAAAAAAGTAAAGACACCATAGTCCAGCAAGAAAATAGGCCAGGGCTAGAAGCAATAATTAAATGAAAAGATGTTCATCACCATTCTCATAAGGTAAATTTTAAAATAGAAAATCATTAACACTATAGTATCATGTATTCCTATTAATTTGTTTGATGAATATTTAAAAAATGTTTAACATTTTATTTGTAACGTTTTAATTATACAAAATCTGAGGAGGATCTGGTTAACTCTCCAGGTTATCCGTCCATCCCGGTGCAGCTCAACAATTCAGGCTTTTCCTGGCCAACATGAGAACCTTCTATGATTACTGTGAGAGGGAGACAGAATGGAGATCACACAGGAGTAATTAAATGCTTTGGTCTAGAAGTGACACATATCCCTTCCACAGGAAGATCATTAGGAGATCTTTCCCATCTTCAAGGCATGCAGGAAATGTGTTCCTCCATCTACTCAGGAGGTAGAGCAGAGTCTATAGTAGGAGTACCCTATGTGGTATTTTAATGATCCACTGTTACTGAACAGTATTTTTCAAGCTGTCAAATTCAGAAATCAGAGAACAGATCCCAACTTGATTTTGTTCTATTCTTGATGTTTTGCAGCTGAGAATGTCTGATTTTTAATGAAATTCTCAATTATCTTGTTTTGTTTTCATTTTCATATCAGGGTACTATTAGAGATGGTTTGAAATATTGTCAATATGTATTTATATCTTGGTACTGTTTGCCACACATATCATCTGAATTCTTAATTTTTTTGGATTAAAGGTATTTATAGGGTTCAAGAATATGTTTCCTCCCAACCCTCATGGCTGGATGACTTAGTCAACTCCAATATATTTGATTCTTGATTGACTAGTAGTTTGTGGCAGTCAAGAATTAAAAGTTCGATATGAAAAACTCCTGTAGATTGTCAGGCATGAGAATGGAAATAAACAGCAGATAAAGGAATAGGAATAAAAAAAAACCCTGTCACATACTTCTGATATGTAATTGATATTGTAATGTAGCATGCTTGTATTATACTAGAAAATATAAAATTATGATATAATTAGAATATATACAATTATTATATAATTGCATTACTAGTATTTTAGAAGCAGAGACTAAAAGAGAAAGTTGGAAGGGGAGAGAGAATGTGTGTGTATGTGACAGAGAGAGAGAGAGAGAGAGAAACTCTGTACTGAATCACTTTCCAACTGTCTGCAATGACTGGGCCAGAGCAGGACCAAGGCTAGTCACCAGAAACTCATTCAAGTCATTCATGTGGGAGGCAGGAACTCAATTATTTGAGCCATCACTGCTGCCTTCCAGGTCTACGTTAGCAGGAAGTTGGAACCAGGATCTGAAGATGGAAATTCTATCAAGATACTCAGACATGGGATGTAGGCATTTTACCCAACATTTTAACACCAGCTTCTTAGAATTCAGCTCCTAGTTACATAACAATTTTTGTGAAATCTTATGCCAATGTTAATTCATATGACTGTTAAAGCAATATAGATGGCTGAAAGGAAATCTAGGGAAGATATTTGCATAAATTTGAATCTTTCAACTATTTTAAGAGAAAAATATCATTAATAATAATCTCATGTAACAGATTATGAAGTGGGTTTGGGAATATATATCATTTGTCCAATTTCACATAACATAAATGGCAAGATCAAAGTTTTAAATGAATTCAACCCGACTCTGAAAAGTGCTCAATGATCTTTCTATTAATCATTTGAAAATAACAGAAACTTAGAGAAATATTCTGAATGTGCTTTGCTGAATAAGAGTGCTCCACAGTCCACTGCCCTAACCTATCTCTTAGAGGACTGAGTGTGTGCGTGTGTGTGTTCATGTATTCGGTCAGAATATCAGGAATATCAACGTTTAACTCTTATTCAAACCAATTTGTTTGACCAAAGTTCTATGGTAAAAATGTTAAAAATTGACAGCATCTTTGGGTCAAAGAATAATTACCATGATAGATTAATTTAGTCACATCAGAGGGATTGCACTTTAGTCATTTCTTTAGTGCTAGTAGCAATATTCTCCTCTCATTAATAGGAAGTCAGATTTTCTAATAAATAAATAAGGAAACATAAAATACCACCACATCAAAGGAGAAAACAGGGTTCTTTTTGGCTGAAGTGAATTTATAATTTACTCCTTCAATTATAGGCATAAAATCTTAGTGCTTCTTTCTTTCTTTTTTACCCACAATTTCTTGGTTAATCCTACTTTCCCAGGTATTGTCACCTAACTCAGATTTGCTCTGCAGGAATGCCCTACTAAGCAGAGGCTGTCTTGGCCTGAGAAAAATGGTTATTTTTCTCTATCTTCCATTAAGGTTCAAAAGAATTTCTAGTGTCATGATTATTGAGATATGATTACTGTCTAGAAATTTTCCCCACTCTCAATTCTCCCCTAGATTGCGCAAAAATAACACAAATTGGGACAGGCCTTTGTCCTAGAGATAAAATAGCTACTGAAGACATCTGCAATCCATATGGAAGTGCATGGGGTCAATAATCAGCTCTGCTCCGGACTCCAACTTCCTGCTTATGCAGACCTTGCAAAAGTGTGGAAATGACTCCAGTGATTGGGTCCTTGCCATCCATGTGGGAGACCTGGATTGAGTCCCTGGTTGGCCTCTGAGGATATTGTATGAGTGAACCAGCAGATGAGATTTCTCTCTCTCTCTCTTTCAATTTGTTTCTTTCTCTCTGATTCTCTAATATAACATAATAATATAAACTGTGCTTGAACTACAATCTTTTGCTTTTAATAAACATTAAAAAGCAATAATGTTGTATTTATTTATCACAATGAAGTGTATTTCATTTATATTAAAATAATACTGTAAAAAGAAATATTCTGCCACACCTTTAAATGTCCTATTTACAAAAACCCAAGGGGGACATTTCTACATCAATGTATGGAAGTAAAAATCTCTCTACAAAGCAGCTTTATTTTTTATATAGCCATAAGATGATTTTTCCTTTTTTTTTTTTTTTGAAGATTTATTTATTTACTTGAAAGTCAGAGTTACACAGAGAGGAGGAGAAGCAGAGAGAGAGAGAGAGAGTGAAGTCTTCTATCTGCTGGATCACTCTGCAATTGGCTGCCAAGGTCGGAGCTGTGTTGATCCAAAGCCAGGAGCCAGGAGCTTCCTCTGGGTCTCCCACTGGGGTGCAGCAATCCAAGGACTTGGGCCATCTTCCACTGCTTCCTCAGGCTACAACAGAGAGATGGATCTGAAGTGGAGCAGCCGGGACTCAAAAACCAGTGCCCATATGGGATGCTGGCTCTGCAGGTGGCGGCTTCACCTGCTAAGCCCCAGCGCAGGCCCCAGAGATTTTTTCATCTTGCTTATTCGCACCGATTCGAATGATTAACAAGTTCCTCCAGTCTTGCTTGGATGCTCAGGTGCTATTTTGTTTTTTTTTTGTTTGTTTGTTAGTTTTATTTATTTATTTATTTATTTAACTTTTATTTAATGAATATAAATTTCCAAAGTACGGCTTATGGATTACAATGGCTTCCCCCCCCCATAATGTCCCTCCCACCCGCAACCCTCCCCTTTCCCACTCCCTCTCCCCTTCCATTCACATCAAGATTCATTCTCGATTCTCTTTATATACAGAAGATCAGTTTAGCATACATTAAGTAAAAAGATTTCAACAGTTTGCTCCCACACAGAAACATAAAGTGAAAAATAATAGATGATTTTTTAAATGATGATGAAATCAGATCAGACCTATTGTCATGTTTAATCCCAGTGAGAGTCAAGTTGGGAATTGATAATTTCTTTTTTTTTTTTTTTTTTTTACAGAAGATCAGTTTAGTATGCATTAAGTAAAGATTTCAACAGTTTGCACCCCCATAGAAACACAAAGTGAAAAATACTGTTTGAGTACTCGTTATAGCATTAAATCTCAATGTACAGCACATTAAGGATAGAGATCCTACATGAGGAGTAAGTGCACAGTGACTCCTGTTGTTGACTTTACAAATTGACACTCCTGTTTATGGCATCAGTAATCTCCCTATGCTCCAGTCATGAGTTTCCAAGGCTATGGAAGCCCCTTGAGTTCTCCGACTCTTATCTTGTTTAGACAAGGTCATAGTCAAAGTGGAGGTTCTCTCCTCCCTTCAGAGAAAGGTACCTCCTTCTTTGAAGACCTGTTCTTTCCACTGGGATCTCACTCACAGAGATCTTTCATTTAGGTGTTTGTTTGTTTGTTTTTTTGCCAGAGTGTCTTGGCTTTCCATGTGCTCAGGTGCTATTTTGACCTGTGTTCATTAAACAGGCAGCAGATAGAAGCCTCCTGATTGCTCACACAAAAGAAAACCTCCACCTGCTTATGAAATGATATTTTTCCTTTGTTATTTATTATCAATTAGCTATTATATTTGCATTTTATTATCTATTTTCCTGTGCTAATTGTAAATTCCATGGAACTAAGAACTTTGTTGGTTTTCTCATTATATTATAATGGGGAAGCAGAATTCTTGGGAAGTGGTAGCAGCTCACTGAGTAAACAAATGCAGGAACAGCCTGTATGGGGATGATGATTTATTTTAGGGGTGAGTGATGGGTCTGACTCTAATTTTAACCTAGTTTGGGCTACATTTTCTAAAACTATCACTGTCTTTTTTTCTTATCAGTGTTCATCCTACTGTGTTGTTGTTAAATCGACACAAATCTCCATTAATACATCATAAATGAATAAAATCAAAGCTCTTTGATCCTTCTACCCTCTCTCTGGGTGGTATATGTGTAGATAGTTTTCCATGCGCACTTATCAGACAACTTCCATTAAAGAAGAAAATCAGCTACTCCAAATGCAATACTAGATCATCTTTTTATCGTTCAGATTTCTCTTTGAGTAATCTTTTCTGACTGCTGACTCTGCTTGCTCCCGTCTGCTGTTGTCTTTGATGATGGCGCTACTCTTGAGTTCACTGCCTCTGATTCATTTGGAATTGTCTCACCAACACAACTATCTTCTAACTTTAACCAGTGATTTTGGGACCAAATTACAGATTTAGCTGTCCCAGCAGACTACCTGAATGGTATATTTGCATACCAACTAAGTCGTTGTCTCCTTATATTCACATATATCCCTTGTGCTTTATCTAAAACACATCTACACAAAGCCTTTTACCATCACAACATTGCTCTTGAGAACTACTTCACTTGTCATCATTTTCCCTACCTTATAAATCAATGCAAGATTTTTTTCCCTACTTCTATTTGTTTTAAAAGTGCTCTCTGCTATCTTTATTTGTCTCAAAACTGTTGTCTCAGGAGTAAGGAATGCAAATTGAAAATCTTGACTCTATTGAAACCAAACTGAGAGACAAAAACAAACTCTTGCAGCTAAAGTGAGTAACAGTAGAAATCAAATAACATGCTGCTTCATGATCATAAAAGAGAGGCAGAAAGTCACATATTTGCAAGTAGTCATAAACTGCAAGTATATCGAAATGTTTTGAAGGCTGTGTGTTGTGATATTTGATTAACCTTGTACTTTACTAAAGCTTCGTCTCAGCTTGTCCTACATTGTGCATTTTCATTAAGTTAAATGTGCCCTCGCTCAACAAGAGAGAAGAAACTTGAACTCTCTATTCCTACTTAATTATGCCTTGTTGTTACTCAATAAAGGTTCTTGAATGAGTGAATAAAGTTGTGGGATGGAAGATAATTTTAAGATTCCAGGTACGTACAGACATAACACTATCTTGGGAACGTTCTTTTGGTTTGATTAGATGTGTAATCCTAGCATTATCACATCTATATTCTAAGTTGTCAAACAAATGGATTACTTGCAAGATCAACTATGTCTGTATATCGAGAGGCTTCAAAAAGTTTATAGAAAGCTTGCACGATGTTTTGATTTTAAATTATTCTATTTTTAAAAATTCCAGTCAGCATGTAATATGTGTACATATTTATGTATATGGCACAGTATTTCAATACTAATACATGGAGTAAATCCATCAAATAGGCGAGCCTGTCCATTTTCCTGTATTTTCTTTGGAACTTCCTTAATGTCCATGTTTATTGCATCACTATTCACAATAGCAAAGATATGGAATACACATAGGTGCCCATAGGTAGATGAATGAACAAAGTAAATATGATATGTACAACAATAAAATATTATTCAGCTATTAAAAGAAATGAGATTTTGACATTTGCAACAGAGTGGATGGAACTAGAGGTCATTATGTGAAGTAAAATAAGTTGATGCAGAAAGACAAATATTGCATATTGTCTCTCACATGGAAATTTAAAAAAAAATCTCACTCTGACCTTAGAATAGTAATTACACAGACTGGCAAGGATGGAGGGAGGAGGGATGGATGGAGTTTTAATAAAAGACACTCAAACACAACTAGATAAAAGGAATATTTTTTGATGCTCCACAGCACACTAAGGGTGATTATAGTTTTCACTATCTTAAGCCCCATGATGTTAATATGTATGTGGGGAAAGAGTGATGTGTAGCAGAGATGATAGTACCTAATGCAGTGGAACTCTGTAGGGACTAAATAAAATCATCCTAGGAAAGAATCATGCTATGATATGCATTATCTCATCTAATATGTGAAATCACCCAGTTTGCAGATTATATAGATGAGTCTCAGTGAGATTATTCAATTTACATTAAATCAATTATTATTCACTGATGAAGTCTACCTTGGTCATGATCTGTTTTCAAACTGCATGGAAGTTTCAGCACACTTCTGACAAACTCCAGAAGATGAGAATTATTCCTTACAAGATTGTATACAGAGTTATTTCCTGTTACAAAAATATTCCTTTTTGAAAGAAAGTAAGAAAGTAATCAAGAACTTGAAACTGAAAGAAGTTTGTTGTTTTATAAGTCTGGTTGGTGTTTTGCCCTAGTCACATACACGGTCATTTAAAATAAATATAAGTGCTTGAGACCAATTTGATTTTAAGACCCTAATTTGGCTCTCGCAAAGAGATAATCCTAAAGTTCTCATTTGCTTAGTAAGAGAGGGTTTTAAGAGAGCAGATATACACAAAAGCATCAACGCAAAAAGAATGTCAAGATGTAAGCGGTGGATTCTTTCCTTCTAACTGCAGTTTTACTTCCAAAAGTTTCTGCTGGAATTGTAAAACTGCTTATTTATGTTGGAAATTGTTGCCTTTTGTGTGGGAGGCAGATGGCATTTTCTTGGCACAGCACAGAGTGGATCTGCGCTACTAGCAGAAGGGGGAGGCTACAGAGAGGCGATGAGATGCTTCTTTATGACACCTTTTCAGCAACAGCTGCCATGACCCGCAGTTGACTTGGCATGGAGGATCCATTCCCCAGGAGGAAGAAATGGAGATCTCCAGAGACTCCATTACAAATTACAAGAGGAGACACTTATCTCAAGCCCCATCAGAAAACTGTACAGCATTCAGAGGGATCTTGCAATGAACTGAAGGTCTGTTTTGCCTGCTACCCTGTGCTAAAGTAGAAATTAAATAAATCAACTTATAGGCAGTTTTGTAACATTTTCATTGTTTTAAATAAATGGCATACAGTATTCTCAAACTGGAAATCCTGGGATTACATTTTGATTCCAGACATGTTCTTTTTATCCTAGATAGGATTTAAAAAATAACTAATGGGTGATTAGTATAAGGAGATTTCATAGAAATATCTCTTGAGGAGTCAAAGAACTCCGTCCCCATACCCTCTAAGCCCTAATATGCTGCTGCTTAGGAGATGGAGCAATCAATCTCTGTAGTCTCAATGGCCCTTTTCTCTGACTTGTTCGGATCCATTATTAATCTTTTTTTTTTTTTTAACAGGCAGAGTGGACAGTGAGAGAGAGAGACAGAGAGAAAGGTCTTCCTTCCGTTGGTTCACCTTCCAATGGCCACTGCGGCCAGCGCGCTGTGGACGGTGCACCGCACTGATCCGATGGCAGGAGCCAGGTACTTATCCTGGTCTCCCGTGGGGTGCAGGGCCCAAGGACTTGAGCCATCTTCCACTGCACTCCTTGGCCACAGCAGAGAGCTGGCCTGGAAGAGGGGAAACTGGGTCAGAATCCGGCGCCCCGACCGGGACTAGAACCCGGTGTGCCAGCACCGCAAGGTGGAGGATTAGCCTAGTGAGCCGCGGTGCCAGCCATTATTAATCTTAAATAAGAGACTGCATGATCATTTATGAGTATGTCAATGATAACGGAACATGTCAGGCAGACCAAGGTCATTTCTGTTTTGGAGAATATTAACAAGTCTCTAGATCAATACTACCAGTCTCTAGATCTGGTAAGAGGATTACATATATTTCAGTAGATTTTCAAGACCTGAAAGTGACATTAGGGATCCAGTGGCTTATGGAATCCAGCATACAGAAGCCTTGCTGTTTATGGAATGGACTCTAGAGCTCTCCAAGTAAATCCTTTTTCCAGTTCCAACTCCAGATATATTTTATATGTGGCATGGAACCACAGATATTCAAAGAAATATTTTACTGGGATAAAAAGAAACTAACATAAAGGACTGTTTTAAACATAATCAATTTGCTGTACAGTGGAAGAAACACAAACAAAAAAAATAAAGCGAGTTGTTCTAGATCTGGCTTATAAGGGATTTGGTAAAGGACTGGGTTTTTGTTCTATGACCAGGAATCAAATACTTTTTCCATGCATTTGAGATAAATTCTCTCTGCCAATACAAAACAATGAGACTTCAGAGGTTGGCTTAACAGGGTCATAGTTCTCAACTGGCAGTATGGAGCCTTGATTAAATTTTAGAGCCAAAACTCCTTCCCCACCCTGTGTACTCATACCCAGAGCACACACGTGCATAGTAACTTTTTCGTGGAATGTTCTCTCTACTTTGTCCTCTTCATGAAGACAATGAAGTCTTTAATCAGATTTATTTATTTATTTGAATGGCAATGAGACAGAGACAGAGGGAGAAGAAGAGAGAGTGAAAGAGACAGAGAGAGATTTTCCATCCTCTATTCACTCCCCAAAATGATCATAATTGCCAGGTCTAAGCCAGTCCAAAAACAGGATCCAGGAGCTCCACTCTGGTCTCCCACATGTGTGACAGGGGTACAAGTTCTTGCACGAGCTTCTGCTGCCTTCTCAGTCTCATTACCAGAAATGAAAAGTGGAGTATCCAGAACTCCAGCCTACATGACAACAGGGCAGGCCAGTGTCACAAGCAGCAGCTTAACTAAAAGTTTTGCCGTTCCTGTCCCCATTAAAGCAAAGTTTTCCCCACCATTTTTCCAACTACTCTGCTACAGAGGTAGTGTCATGAAAAGAATTCTGTTTGAACTAAGACTGTCTATAATGTTTGGATGAACCCACTAGTAGTACAGATTTGAGCATGTTATTTAACCTCACAAAACCTCAGTTTCCTCATCCTTAAAATGGAGATAATAATACAGACTCTGTATATATGTCCTGAGAGTTAAAGACAATGACTTTGAAAGTATCTATTATATTGTCTGATAAACAGAGGTTAACAAATATTATCTACTTTCCCCAAGCTATCAGCTAATCAATTTGAAATACCTTTTCCAAAAGACATTTCAATGTTGGTACTGGCCATCAGTGTCTTAAACCATGAGAGTGAGTGTATGGGAATTTTATTCACTGCAAAGGATTTATATTGTGGAAATGTCGTGTATGTTTGTGGAGTAGGGGTTGTGGTGAAGTGGATTAATTTGCCACTCGGGATTCTCACATCTTATATCAGAGTTCCTGGGCTTGAGTTATACCTCTACTTCCTACTTAGTTTCTTGTTAGTGTGCTTGGGAAGTAGCAGATGATGGCTCAAGTGTTGATTCACCATCACCAATATGGGAGACCCACATAATGTTCCTGGATCTTGGCTTCATCTTGGCTTATCTGTAGCTGTGGTCAGTACTGGGGCTGAAATAGCTGATGGAAGCTCTCTCTGTCACTCTTTGCAGTTCAAATAAATAAAAATGAATATATTTTTAAAAATATTGAAATAGAGGTGAATGTTGTGGCACAGCCACTGGGACTGCTTTCTTACAAAGCCTGCATCCCGTATCACAGTGCAGTTCATGTAGGGGCTGTTCCATTTACAACCCAGCTTCCTGCTAACGCACTAGGAAGGAAGTGGAAGGTAACCCAAGTACTTGGGATTCTGCCAGCCATGTGGGAGACCAAGATGGAGTTCCAGGCTAATGGCTTCAGCCTGGCCCAGACTCACTCTCACATTTTGCAAACAGGGGACTGAACCAGCTGATAGAAGATCTCGCTCTCTCTCTCTCTCTCTGTATTTCAAATAAATGCATATTTTTTAAAAAAATAAAATATAAGATAAAAGGTATTCTCACCTTTAAAAATGCATCGTATTTTCTCTGAAAGTAACTGCACAAGGTTTTAACTTCTACTGTTTAGCAATCTCTGTAAAAAACAGTATCTCTCCTTACCTACCCAGCCTCCAAATAATAAGACTATTTTGCATCTGTCTGTAATTGTATGTGAGCAATATCCAGGGCAATCTTCAAGTATTTTGTTGGATTCTTTCCTTTTCCTCAAATACAGCCTCTTTCAGGGAATGGCTGGAGTCACCAAGGTAGCTTAGAGCAGCTATTGATATTTAGGAGTGCTTTTTCCCAAGATCAATTCAACTTACCTCTAAGAAGAAGCTGAAAACTCTTTTGTGACTTGCTCTGTCCCCTTCCTGCAGGGCTGTTCTAGAGGAGTCCTACCATCAGGGCTGCTAAAAAGACATGTGTCCTGGGGAGTAAATGGGAACTAAATAAAAACACAGCAACAGGGAACCAGGCTTCATTTGTGCTCCTTTGAAACGTAAAAAGAACACCCAGTGCAGTCAAGAATCCGTGAATGCTGATCACAATGCATAAAAGGCACAGTCCAAACGGAAAGCATCTCCTTCCCAGGGACATATTGCTCATAGCTTTGCGATTGGAACAGCTACGAAATGCAGGGCCTCCTGCTTCCTTTTTTCTGCGGTCCTCCGGGATTTAGAGAGCGCTCCAAACACAGTCTTAATTGGCCTGCTCTGGCTTAACAGGGCCATCTGCTGTGGCTTCTAAGACTGCCTCTTGGGTCTCTGTTTTCTTTTCTGGGCACAGAAGTGATACTTCACTCATTCTTGCATCCGCTGCATGCTAAATATCTATATATATATCCATCTCATTTTAAATATTTTTTTCTAAAGGAATTTTTTTTTAAAGTCACTGAGGTCTTTTGCAGGCAGTGTTTAATTTTCCATTGGCAATGTGGAATGAAAACATTTTTAAAATGCAAACAAACAATAACAACCAGAAGAAGAAAAATACAGTGCCTACACAGGAACTCTTCTTTATATTTGTGACTAAAGTGGGACATACAAAAACACAAATTCAGCTCAGAATGAAATTTGTACACATTAGGAAAATGATTTTGTGATGCATTCATTTTCTTAGCAAACACATGGAACTGCCAAAATGAATATTGAAGCTACCACTATCTGGCTTCCACTACTTGAATCAGTATTTTAAAATAATCTGTTACACTGGATCTTCTTTTGACTAAATTAATGCCTATTGGCTCATTCCTCCGGATGTCATCGATGTCTTGCCGAGCATACCTGCCAATATTGTTTTGTGCTCCTGTGAACATGCACAATGTGACTTCATCACTGTGAGACTGATATCGGAGATGACCCCCTAAAATACAAATTACCGGAATTTGGGGTGCCATATCATATCACCATATGCTTATTAATGAATCCCCAATATTAATAAGCTTGAGAGGGTTCTTGCCTATTATTTAGAGAAGAATTCTAAATACTGGCATAAATAAACGAGGCAGCATGGTACATTTTAGGCTTTTATTTACTGAGAAAGATAAGTAGGAGAATGAGAGCTTTATCTAAGAGAGAGGTAAATCGGGGTTCATACCAAGCACCAGGAACCAGACTCGTTGAGAAGCATCTAGGCCAGGAAGCCCAGGGCGGGTGGCACAAAGGCCATGCACCCTGGGGGCGCAGGGCTACAGCAAGCCCCCTCCTGGCAAGAGGCCAGGGAAGAAGAGAAGGGCGGGACACTATGTGTCCCAGGCTTTTAACCCACTTTTTTTTTTTTTTTTTTTGACAGGCAGAGTGGACAGTGAGAGAGAGAGAGACAGAGAGAAAGGTCTTCCTTTTTGCCGTTGGTTCACCCTCCAATGGCTGCCACAGCTGGCACGCTGCAGCCGGCGCTTCGCGCTGATCCGGAGCCAGGTGCTTCTCCTGGTCTCCCATGTGGGTGCAGGGCCCAAGCACTTGGGCCATCCTCCACTGTACTCCCGGGCCACAGCAGAGAGCTGGCCTGGAATAGGGGCAACCAGGACAGAATCCGGCGCCCCGACCGGGACTAGAACCCGGTGTGGTGGCGCTGTAAGGCAGAGGATTAGCCTATTGAGCCACGGCGCGGGCTTTAACCCACTTTCAATGGGCAGTGGTTAATTAACCTGATTGGCTGGTGGGCACCCAGGTGTGGCCAGGTAGGGACTAGAGATCATACAGGGGCGTGGTGAAGGTATCAGGTAGGGCTTGAGGTCACACAGGGGCGTGGTGAAGGCGTGGTCTTCCAGCTCACAAACCTAATCAATTTTAGCCTGTATGCCTGCCTACTTCAAGACTAGTTCACATTCAGTGGATTGAGAAAATTAACTCCAGGTGATATTTGGGAAATTAGGGGTTTATCAAATCTCTCTCAAAATCAGGGAGCTACTATGAAATGTGTTACAATAATCTCTGTTTTGATATACATAATATGGGACTGCAAATAAATATATTATGGTTTATATAAAACATTTATACATCTGGATAAATTGATGCCTTTCCAATTGAATCCATGTGACTTTAGATTTTACAGTTGTAATACTGTGATTTATAATAAAAAAGATATATTTTTGATTTTGATCTCCATCCTGGTAGAGTTTCTAATCTCTTTGAATTTCTTGGGTTATTGGAGCATATTGAGAGCTCCTGGAATACAGGCTGCTAACTAGGTACACCAAACCGCAGCTAAAAGTTTGGAAATCAGCTTTTTTTCTCCTTTCCTCCGCCATCGTGGTGGGTGTCCCTGATTCTTCCTCGCCATGTCTTCTCACAAGACCTTCAGAATCAAGAGGTTCCTGGCCAAAAAACAAAAACAAAACCGCCCCATTCCGCAATGGATTCGGATGAAAACTGGTAATAAACTCAGGTATAACTCCAAGAGGAGACATTGGAGAAGAACCAAGCTGGGTCTATAAGGAATTGCACTTGAATGGCGTGCTCATTTCTTCTGTCTCAATGTCACAATGTCACTATCACCACATCAAGCTGAAGATGTCACCATCATCTGGACAGCTGGACATGTTTGATTAGGGCTGTGACCAGTGGGCTGGTTCAGTAATAAATATGTGAGCCCTTTTGAAAAAAAAAAAAAAGTTTGGAAATCAGTCCAGCCTCCCTTTCCTCCAAGAAGGGAGGAAAGCTGTTCAGATCAAATAAGTAATCAAACCAGCTTATGTAATATTACTTCCAAAAAAATAAGAAACTACGGAGTTTGGTATCAAGAGTTTCCAATTTTTTGAACACATCCATGCACTGGGATGGCAGGACACTTCAACTCCAAAGGAACATTAGCTCTTGTATTTCCAAATTTCACCTGATGTATCTCTTTATCTAGCTGTCAATTTTTAATCTTTTAAAATACCCTTTGTCATGAATTGGCAACATTAGGTAAACTATTTTCCTGGGTTCTGTGAGTTGCAATAGCAATTAATCCTTAAAATTGGTCATGGAAATATTTGATTTGTAGTCAATTGGGATAGACATTTTGGTTTACATGGAAACCTACTGTTTTGTGATTGGTACTTGTGATCGTAGTTGGGGTCTGTTTTGTGGGACTTAAAATTAACCTCTGGGCTCTAAGTCCAGATATGGTCAGAATTGAATTGTAGGGCACACAATTGGTATCAGAGACTGGCTTATTGAGGTAAAATCAAATATACACACATACACAAACACAAAATTTGGTGGTGAGGTGTGTTGACTGTCAGAGTATAGTGGGAGAAAGTTTGTTTTCTCCTATTGTATAACTTTCAACTGGTGGAAAATTACCTAAACAGAAGAATCAATGTTTTGAAGAGGAAATGAAATGCTTTTGATATTCTGATTGATAAACCTGATTTAACACATTGAGGAAAATTTCTATTATTATAGGAAGAAATTAAAATTTAGAAATATTCATAGAAGATATTATTTAGAAGAACTTGATGCCTTATATTATTGTGCTGTAACTTTGTTATTTCTATTCTTGTGATTAAATTTAAGTTAATAATGCTTATGCTTTGAGATATACAATTTTCATAGCTTTTCAAAGAATTTTTGAGATATACATTTTGCACCAAATTGAAAGACAACTCACTATATTCCATCTTCTCTTCCAAAAATGTTTACATCATGTGTGAGAAAATGTGTTTATTCTTTGGAAAAACCATAATTAGTGACTAAGCAAATTTTTAATATCTCACCGAGATAGAATTAGGTAATTAGAGACGAGAAACAATTTGGCAAGAAGAAAATCTTATGAAAAACCATAGAAGATGCTCTGTTCACAGGCCAGAAAGTATTAGAGAGGTGACTAAATCTTGGATTTTCAGATTTCTCATCTATTGGGAATTCTATAGGAGATGGCATAAAATTTCACATAAATAAAAAAAGAAAAAGAAAGAGAATTTGTCTGCTGTGCAAAGTCAGACACCCTGTCAATGCTGTCATTTTAATGGATTCATAAAATGTCCCCATTCCTTGCAACTGTTTTATCAAACTGTGTTTCCGGTGGCCAAATCAGTGATATTGAGCAATGGATGCTGTTTGCTTTCCCTACCATTAGGGATAGACTGGGGGAAATAAAAGTACAAAATTAATTGGTAGAAATCTATCATAATGACATTTATAAAAAAAATCCACACCAACCTATGTTTTTCAATTACAAACGCTCCTCTGAATACTCCATTTTAGTTTTCATGATATTATTTCAGTTCACAAATCTCTCTGTTCTGGGGACATGACTTATTTGCCGTCGTTCTCTATCATTTCTCATCTCTGTTTAAGAGTGTCTAAAGAACTGATTCAACCACAAATATAAAGAGGCTTTGCAGTTATTAGTGCTTTCCTTCCTTAGTGGCTTCCAATTTGCTCAGCTTATCAACAATGAAGAACGGTATTTTAAAATAAAAGATTTTGTTTTAGAAGCCTTTGAATTTATCAGATAATTACTTTAAATCATTAATAAATCATTGTGTTTTCGTTCACTAGCATTTATGTTAATGTTTACTCATAAATTATAGCTGTAATGCATGATGACAGATCACAAGCAGAGAGACAAACACAGGCTTTGGATGTTTCATTTGATTTTGCTCTTAACTTCTTAAGCAGGGGCTCATGTAGAAAAGTTAAATTTATGTATAAAGAAATGAAAGAGGGGCCAGCGCTGTGGCACAGTGGGTTAAAGCCCTGGCCTGAAGCGCCGGCATCCCATATGAGCGCCGGTTCTAGTCCTGGCTGCTCCTCTTCAGATCCAGCTCTCTACTATGGCCTGAGAAAGCAGTAAGAAGATGGCCCAAGTGCTTGGGCCCCTGCACCCACGTGGGAGATCTGGAAGAGGCTCCTGGCTCCTGGCTTTGGATTGGCGCAGCTCCAGCCATTGCAGCCATCTGGGGAATGAACCAACAGATGGAAGACCTCTCTTTCTCTCTGCCTCTCCTCTCTCTGTGTAACTCTGACTTTCAAATAAATAAAATAAAGCTTAAAAAAAATGAAGGAAAGGCAAAGTTAAAATCTAATTAACATGGAGATATGGGCGTTCCAATATCTTTTCCAATAACTTCATCAATAGCAATTTTTAACTAAATAAAAAAACTCTAGGCATCAACAGTGTTGATTTAAAATCTATAATCTGTCTGATGATGCCAAGTATTGAGAAAAATGAATCTAAATTTACACAAGAATTTTTATTACCTAGCCTTGAATAAATTTGGAAAGTAAATGGGCTTATAATAAATAGAAGTCATTTTAATGTTAAGTATTCCCACAGTAAATAATTTGAAGATTTGTTAGGTTTAGAGATAAAGTAGAAGACATTTGTGTAAAAATCTGAAAGTTGATGAAACTTGTTTGTTACTGGTTCTCTGAAAATGTTTGTATCCAGTTCATATTTCTTGGCTGGTTTAATGTGAATAATGTAGTCCCATCATCTTGAGATCAAGCCAAAGATTTGTGTTAGGAAAAGAGTAAATACTCACATAAAAGATGTTATTATAATCATCTTCTCCTGTCTATTTAAGAAAAGAGGGCTTTCCTCAAAATATAAAATTAGAGCAGAAAAAAGGCAGTGACCACAATATAGGGTTAACAATGTCTCATAGGTACACATGGGCATGCAGAGACAGTGTCGTGTGTGAATTTCTTCTTGTAATTGCTTTTTGATTTGTTTTTCCCTTCTAGCAAAACAACACAAAGGTTGCCAGTTTATGGAAAACATCATAGGAAAAATAGCCAAAGAATTATGAAGACTTGCTGGAAAGTAGGACCTAGCAATCCCCAATGTTTCCTTTATTTTCATAGTGAAGATAATTTTCCAGAGAGCTCAAGATGATCAATTACATGTCAAGGAAATTTAAAGAGACTTTTTAATTAAATCAACTACTAGGAGAAGTTGGATAGATACATGATTGATAGAGATAGAGATAGAGAGGCCGGCGCCGCGTCTCACTTGGCTAATCCTCCGCCTGCGGTGCCAGCACCCCAGGTTCTAGTCCCAGTTGGGGTGCCAGATTCTGTCCCGGTTGCTGCTCTTCCAGTCTAGCTCTCTGCTGTGGCCCAGGAAGGCAGTGGAGGATGTCCCAAGTGCTTGGGCCCTGCACCCGCATGGGAGACCAGGAGGAAGCACCTGGTTCCTGGCTTCAGTTCAGCTCAGTGCGCTGGCTGCAGAGCGCTGGCCCTATTGGCCATTTTGGGGGTGAACCAACGGAAAGAAAGAACTTTCTCTCTCTCTCTCTCTCTCACTGTCTAACTCTGACTTTCAAAAAAAAAAAAAAGAGATAGAGATGGAGATAGAGATAAAGATGAGAGAGAGACACACACACATACAGAGGGGGAGAGAGCAAGAGAGAGAGAGAGAGAGAGAGATCTATCTGATCAGGATTTTGAGGGAGAAAACCCATGTGATCCTGCCAAATTAATTAAATCCCTATGTTGCGGAAGCATTCAAAAGAGTACACACAGAATTATAACAATTTCCCCCTTTCTGATATTCACCTCTTACAAAAGAAGAGACCTAGAAGCCAAATTTTGTAGCAGCTGATGTTGCTTCCTTGACATTGATTCATTCATAAAACTCTGGCTTGCTTTCAGTAAATCGGAATTTCTTTCTCTAAAAGTCTTCTCTTCCTACACATCTCTTTTCTACTCACTCTGTCTTCAAAGTTTGGCTTTAAATATAGTCAGTCTCTTTGTGACGGTGGAATTAAAGATGGACATAAGACAATTCCTGGGTAAAATCAAGAACAATCAGAAACAGAAGTTTGGTGAGAGAAATAAATACTGAGAAAAAGTGAAGATGGTAACTCCTTCTGACTCCCAAAAATAAATTAAGGCAAGTGGCATCCTTTGTACCTCAACAATCCAGTGACAGAGACTCACTGTGTTGCTGGTGACCAAGCTTTCTGATCCTCTATCTGTCCATATTTCTACTTATTCTTGACCAAAAGAACATAGCAGATTTGAATAATGCAAACCATTTTTTCCCTAAACAATCCAGTAAGAATTACAAATTACGTATCTTTCTGGGGATGTTGATGATCTATGGTTTTGCAAAATATGTTATTATGGAAAAAGTTTTTTATGAAAGGTGTGCAGGAGCTCTGTGTTAACTGTATTTCTTATAGTTTTTATAAATATATCAAATGAGGAAGTTAAACAAGAAGTTTGTTTCAAATACCATTTTCCAGTGAAAGAACCAGAACTCCTGAGATACATGGTTGATTTTAGAATAGAACAGGAAATTTCAAGATCATCAGGAGCATCTTGTAATACCAGAAAGTAAAAAGTGCTCAAAAAGATGCTAAAAGCTGAATAGATTGAAGGGCTACCAAATCCAAATGAAAAAATTTCCAGTGTTCACAGCTGGGACAATTTGTGCCATAGAATAAATAAAACAGTAATGGATTATGTTGTAAAGTATACTATAAATATTCATAAGTCTATACTGATATAATTAAGTAATTGAGTATGAAAGCAAGTGAGGGAGAACAGACAGCCTACTCCAAAAATTTCAGTAACGTATCTAGATCCTTCACCCTCAACACCGGGGAGCACACCTCTCACTCCACAAATGTGAGCTGCTATTGATTTCCTTCAACAGAGAACGCTGTGAAAGTGTGAGAAAAGAGTAACTAATGGATAATTCCAACAAACACTGCTTTTGCCAGGTGATCAATGTTAACAACAAGTGTCATGTTGATAGTCACTGTGACACTATTTTCCTGTGATATGAAGTAATGGAAATGACACCGCACTGCTGTGCTCTCCCTCATAAAGACCCACATAATTCCAGTCAAAGAATGGCCTACAAAATATCTGATTATTAATCTTCAAAATTGTTAAGTTTTCCAAAACACAAGAAAGTCTAGGACATTCTCAGAGTTCAGAGGACCTCAAGGAGATACAATGACTAAATGTAATGTGATATTTTAGACAGGATCTTGGGAAATGAAAAGGGTATTGGGTAGACACTAGGAAGCCATGGATAATGTGGCAGTTCTGTTCACAATCATGAAAAATATTTCTTCATTAGTTGTGGTAAATGCACCATGGTATGATACAACATTCACTGTAAGAAAAACTGGATGCAGGTTAAATAGAAATTTTGAACAATTTTCACAATTTTTCGGTAAGTCTACAAGTACTCTGAAATTGAAATTTTACAAGGAAATAACAAAAATAGAAAGTATTGATACTCTGAATCAGTAAGGCTTCATCTATTGAAAAAATAGAATAATTTCCATTTAGACTTTATACACACAGAGAATATACACAGAGTTTTGTATAAAATTTGTTAGGATAAAGCCTTAATTATTATGATCTGTCTGCTTTCTGCTAATATGACATTTTCATTTCATAACTTTTGCACATTGTTGACTCTGATCATGGACCTCAGTTTTCTAATTTGCAAAATCAAGATATTAATATCAATTTACTAGACTTCTGTAACAACACAATCCAATAATATATGTAAAGCATTAGTTGACATTTATGGACACAAAATAAATCATAAATGGATTTCTAAATTGAATGTTCCTGTAGTGGGCTACCTATCATGATTGAAATGCATTTTTTTATGAAACCTGATATTAAATGAATGATGTATCTAGAGAACGAACATCAAGTAAATAAATCCTTACTGATTGTTAATATTATTTTTAACAATTTCACATTCAATAAGGAAATGTTACCTGTCCATATCTGTATCAGAACACAGGTTCTAAACATAGTCACAGGAATCTCTCCCATCCTAAACACTCTTATGTGATGTGTACTTGCACAGGGTCTACTCATTGTTTCCCTCTTCAATCTAGGCTGGACTTTGTGACTTGGCTGTAACAGACAGGCTATACCAGATGATTCTAGATGGAATCATGATGCTAGGCTGGCTCAGAGAAGCTCATGCAACTTCTACCATGGAAGCTTGCTCCTTGCTCTGGATACTATTTCCCCTTCAGGATGCTTCCTGTTGGTATCCAGTCACTGGAAAACCAAAGTCTCATTGGGAAAACCAAAGTCCCATGGAAATATTTTGAGTGATTTCAGCTCTGATATTAGATAAATGACAGACATGTACTAAATAAACATTCACATTATTTTAGGCTCCATCTGCTTGAGTCAGCACAACATTTTGAAATTTTCTAGTGGAAATTTTGGCCCAACGACAAGCCCTCACTACTATCTTCTGAAAATCTTAGCAACAGAAGCTGCGGTTATTGATAATTCCTTAAATTAAAATGCAATTTATTTTGTTGCAATTGTTCAATTTTTTTCAAACACCAAATTTTTTTCATATTTTAAATGTTTCCCAGGAATGCAGGACAGTTTTTATTTTTATATTTTCTTATATTTTTGCTTATTTATTTCTTTCAGAGAAAATCCATATGTATCTGTTATTAATTCAAATTATTAAATACAGAAGCTAAAATGCCTCTGATTGTTACTCATTCTTTATTTGATGATCCTTTTATATATTTCATTTATACATATTTGATAAAAGTTATGGATTTTTTTATTGTTTAATTTTTAGGTGAGCCTCTAAGTTTTCTAATTTTATAATTATATCATTTGAAAATAATGATGTTATGCATTTCCCTCAAAATTATCCTTTTTGTGTCATCTTACTAGTAGACTCACATTTCTAAAATAATATTTAATACTATACTTAATAATGTATTTTCCTTTACTTATGTGTTTTAACTAGAAAGAGTCAAGAATTTGAACATAAATAAACCTAAATTATTAGTCAACATGGGTTCTTATCTGTGAATGATAAAAATTAACTCTAGATAAATCATACAAGAAAGTAATGTATTGGAAATATTTTATCTAAACCAGATTTTCACTAAGAGCACATCATCATCCACCAGCTTGAGACCTGCACTACAAGTATTGCCTCTAGAAACCAGAGGTGAGAGAACCCTCAAGAACATGTGTAAAATGGTGCACTGCCGTCACTCAATGATGGGAACTGACTTTCTTTTAGTATCTATTTGTTATCACTGGATTAAATTGGTCATGCCCAGAGTGCTTTAAAAAACTGGATTACATATCCTGCTTCCCATGATGGATCATTCTCTCCCTTTTTGATTCTATCAGTTAGTATTAGCAGACACTAGTCTTGTTTGTGTGATCCCTTTGACTCTTAGACCTATCAGCGTGATCAATTGTGAACTGAAGTTGATCACTTGGACTAGTGAGATGGCATCGGTACATGCCACTTTCATAGGATTGTATAGGAATCCTCTGGCACGTTTCTAACTCCACCATTTGGGGCAAGTCCAATTGAGCATGTCCCAAATTGTACATCTCCTCCCTCTCTTATTCCCACTCTTATATTTAACAGGGATCACTTTTCAGTTAAAATTTAAACACCTAAGAATAATTGTGTGTTAATTAGAGAGTTCAACCAATAGTACTAGAACAAAACAAAACAAAAAATACTAAAATGGATAAAGTATTACATTGTACATCAACAGTCAGGATAAGAGCTGATCAAGTCACTGTTTCTCATAGTGTCCATTTCACTTCAACAGGTTTCCCCTTTGGTGCTCAGTTAGTTGTCACCGATCAGGGAGAACATATGATATTTGTCCCTCTGGGACTGGCTTATTTCATTCAGCATGATGTTTTCCAGATTCCTCCATCTTGTTGCAAATGACTGGATTTCATTGTTTTTGACTGCTGTGTAGTATTCTATAGAGTACATGTCCCATAATTTCTTTATCCAGTCTACTGTTGATGGGCATTTGGGTTGGTTCCAGGTCTTAGCTATTGTGAATTGAGCTGCAATAAACATTAAGGTGCAGACAGCTTATGTGTTTGCTAAATTAATTTCCTTTGGGTAAATTCCAAGGAGTGGGATGGCTGGGTTGAATGGTAGAGTTTTATTCAGATTTCTGAGGAATCTCCAGACTGACTTGCATAGTGGGATACACAGCAGACTCATAGAATGGCAGATGTCCTAAATAGCACTCTGACCTCAGAATCAGCCCTTAAGGCGATCAGATCTGGCTGAAGAGCCCATGAGAGTATTTTAGGCATGGAAAGCCAAGACACTCTGGAAAAAAAAAGAAGACCTAAATGAAAGATCTCCACAAGTGAGATCCCAGTGGAAAGAATGGGGCCATCAAAAAAGTAGGTACCTTTTTCTGAAGGGAGGAGAGAACTTCCACTTTGACTATGACCCTTTAGGAATAAGATCGAAGTAGGCAAACTCAAAAGGCTTCCATAGCCTTGGCAACTCGTGACTAGAGCCTAGGGAGATTACTAACGCCATAAACAAGAGTGTCAAATTGTTAAGTCAACAACAGGAGTCACTGTGTACTTACTTTTCATGTGGGATCTGTCCTTAATGTGTTGTCCAATGTGAAGTAATGCTATAACTAGTACTGAAACCGTTTTTTACACTTAGTGTTTCTGTGTGGGTGCAAACTGATGAAATCTTTACTTAATATATACTAAATCGATCTTCTGTATATAAAGATAATTGAAAATGAATCTTGATGTGAATGGAATGGGAGAGGGAGAGGGTGATGGGAGGGGTGGGAGTGGGAGGGAAATTATGGGGTGAGGGGAAGCCATTGTAATCCATAAACTGTACTTTGGAAATTTATATTTACTAAATTAAAAAAAAAGAGAAAAAACCTGGATTATATTACTTAGAAATGAAATTAGTAGTCTAGGAATTTATGCTAACTGCCAAAAAATTGAGTATATGCTTTAAAATGAACAAAGAGCAAATATACTTAGACTCTACAGTTCTGTTGGATGAAATTATACCTTTTGATCACAAATTCTTAAACATACATTTTTGTCTTTTTGATTTCAACAATGATTCACCTTGTGTTTAGAATGGTCCTTGGCAGCATTTTTCTAGTGTTCATATTATTAGTATGAACATGGAGTCATGAACTGCTCTGACTCTGGTATCTGGCACTGTGTTGGTGGCACTTCCTTATGACAGAGGCAAGATGAAAGAAGGTAGGGCCAGTGCCATGGCTCACTAGGTTAATCCTCCGCCTGAGGCACCAGCATCCCATATGGGCGCCGGGTTCTAGTCCCGGTTGCTCCTCTTCCAGTCCAGCTCTCTGCTGTGGCCTGGGAAGGCAGTGGAGGATGGCCCAAGTGCTTGGGCCCTGCACCTGCATGGGACGCCAGGAGGAAGCACCTGGCTCCTGGCTTCAGCGCAGCATCAGCCGTAGCGGCCATTTGTGGGCTGAACCAACGGAAGGAAGACCTTTCTCTCTGTCTGTCTTTCTCACTGTCTAACTCTGCCTGTCAAATTAAAAAAAAAAAAAAAAAGAGGGTAAGCAATTTTTCATGATGATATGATCTGAGAAGGTGGCCCACTTGAACTGATCAACTCTGAGAGACAAATTCATTCTCCTCCTCAGCATTATTTATTTCAATGCCAACATCTCATTAAACTTCGTTATGCAAATGAACCTGAACCCACTAGCTTCTTGGTAGTCTCTGATATTTAGAAAGCGATCCCAGACTTCTGTGCAGCTTTGTTTCTCTCGAAGTAAAAAGATCTGGTGAGAGGCACAGGAAAGGAGAGGAGGAAGCAAAGTAAAGAACTGATCATTCCCAGCATGGTTCTGCATTCAGACACAGTCTAAGTATTCAGTGAGAACCATACAGATTTTCATCTCCTTCAACAGGCACCCTAGAAATTATTGTAACTATAGTGAATATTGGCATTAATTGGCAAAGTATTCATAGGTTTTACAGCTAAATTAAAAGATAGAAAAATATCTCCACCAGCAATAAATGCCCAAGGAGAAAATACCATTTTTTTGGAAATATTGTGAGAAAAGCTAGGGAAATGTTATAAGGATGCATCTATTGATTGGAAAATTCCTATGGCAGACTACCAGAAAAACTTCTGGTTTATTCTTTCTCACTGCCTAATTCCTATATCTCTTTTCCAGGTAATATTTCACTTTGTATTCATCTTCTTTTTAAATATTGTTCATTATTTTTTCAGATAATCAGTGTGTGTGCGTGTGTGTGTGTGTGTATGTATAATTCTTCCCAGGAATTTTATTATTTTATTCTGATTAAAATGCAGTTTTTGTTTGATAAAACTTTCTATTGAATGGCATATAAAGTGATAGCTTTTGTTTCTTTTGTCATTGCTCAAATTGCTGAATACATATGAGATTTGAATGTTTTAAAATTAATGTTCTTTAGCTTCTCAGTTTGACACATAATATACACATAATGACATTATAATATTTCAAGTTTTATACATTTTTATCTTATTAAATTATTGAGAATTAGTCCTAGATTTATTAAAGAGTTATTATATTATAGGTATCTTTCCTAAAATGAAAGAAAATGCCTCTAGTTGATTTCACAATTAAATTTAATACTATCATTTGCTTAAAATGCTAGTTAGCCATTGTAGCCATTTGGGGAATGGAAAGCAGATGACCTTTCTCTCTGTCTCTTGTTCTCTCTATATATAACTCTGCCTTTCAAATAAGTAAAAATAAAAAAAAATCAGGTTAGAATGCTACTTAGATTTTAATACACTTGCTTTTTAAAGAAAATTTACTTAAGACAGAGAGACAGAGACAAACAGATAGAATGCCTACAATAGCTTGGTTGGGCCAGGCCAAAACCATGAGGCTGGAAATTAAACCAAGTCTTCCAGGCAGGTGGCAGAGACACAAGTCTTGGGTCATCGCCTTCTGCCTTGTAGGGTGCACTTTAACTGGAAACTATGATTAGAATCACAGCTGGGACTTTAACTCAGATTCTTTGATATGGAATATAGGAAACCCCAGTGTGTTTACCCACTGAGTCAGATGTCCACACCTACTTGACACTTTTATAGCCCCCACAATTCCTTTCTATTTTTTTTTTAAGATTTATTTATTTATTTGAAAGGCCGAGTTACACAGAGAGAGAGAGAGGTCTTCCATCCGCTGGTTCACTCCCTAATTGGCCGCAATGGCCGGAGCTGTGCCAGGAGCTTCCTCTGGGTCTCCCACGTGAGTACAGGGACCAAAGGACTTGGGCAACCTCCTACTGCCTTCCCAGGCCATGAGGAAATATTTAAATATTTATTTATTTGAAAGGCAGAGTTATATATAGAGAGAACGAGAGACAGAGAGAAATCTTCATCTGCTGCTCCATTCCCCAAATGGCTGCAATGGCTAACTAGCATTTTAAGCAAATGATAGTATTAAATTTAATAATGAAATCAATTAGAGGCATTTTCTTTCATTTTAGGCAAGACACCTATAGTATAATCACTCTTTAATAAATCTAGCAGAGAGCTGGTTCAGAAGTGAAGCAGTTGGGAGTCGAACTCGTGCCCGTATGAGTTGCTGGCACTGCAGGCAGTGGCTTTACCTGCTATGCCATTGCACCAGCGCCCACAATCCCTTTCAATAACTCCAATGCTCTTTTTTTAAGCATAAATCTCATAAATCCAGCTAACTATAAATTTGCCATCAATTTAGCATATTGTTTTATTTGTTGACTGGCAAATTAATAAAAAAGAATAAATAAAATATTTTAAAAAGCGATTTTATTTGTTTATTTGAAATTCAGAGTTACACAGAGAGAGGAGAAGCAGAGAGCGAGAGAGAGAGGTCTTCCATCTGAGGGTTCACTCCCCAAATGGCCGCAATGGCCGAAGCTGCGCTGATCCAAAGCCAGGATCCAAGAGCTTCCTCCGGGTCTCCCACGCAGATGCAGGGGCCCAAGGACTTGGGCTATCTTCTTACTGCTTTCCCAGGCCATAGCAGAGAGCTGGATTGGAAGAGGAGCAGCTGGGTCTCGAACCGGTGCCCATATGGATTGCCAGCGCTTTAGGTCAGGGTGTTAACCCGTTGCGCCACAGTGCAGGCCCCATAAATAAAATCTAATTAACAAGTTGGAGATGCACTTGGAAAGGATTGACCTTAACCTTGTTTGTATTTTAAGTTTAGTATTTAAGGTAAAATACCCTAGATATTAATAAATCTTTTACTGATATCCTTAGCTTTCAGAACATTTGTGTTTAAAACTCCTTGAAATGTTTTCTTGGACCTTTCATAGGGAAATTCAGAGAGATATCTAGTCATGCACCGACACAAACTAAATGAAAACCTTTGTCCATAAAGAAGGAAAACCTGAAAGCCAAAATAAATCTTCAATAATACTATTTTTTGATTCTTCTCATGATTCATCTTAGCAAAATATATTAATATAATCCACTCTGCTTCAGATCACTGATTCTTACTTGCATCTTTATATGTTCTCTACTAACTATCATGAAACTGTGACTAGGTTAAGGGCCAAGCAGACAGTTATACGTGAGTAAATCTTTGCCTGAATTTAAAGATGGTATATATTAGACACAACAATCTCAAGACAGGAGTTGTGAAGACATATAGGACAAATTCCCACAGTGTGGGCTGTTGTATTGTTCACAATATCGGGGCTCTTAGATTCTACTTTTCTTTTTTCCCCCAGTTTGAGACCCTTTGTGTTTGTGCCTTAGGACATATTGCTCATCGATGCCAAACCTTTGTATTTCACTGGCAGAGTAATACATCCCAGATATAAACTGAATTATGGCATTTTAAAGTGTCACTGAACATGGCATGCTCTACATCTTTATTCTTGACCTTTCTGCAATAATAAAATATCCTGTCTCCCTGCACTTTTGCTTTCATTGTTTTCTCTTCTTTTAGCTCCTTAGGGCAGTTTTCCAGACCACCTTAAGTCTCCAAATAGAATTCTATGATTTAGGCATAATAGCATCTGACAGCAGTAGAGAAACAGTATTTCTTCAAGAATTTATGGATTTTTCAGAATGCTATCTGGGATGCCACCTCTGCCCACATCACTGATTCATGAGTTCATCTTTGGCAAGACAACCACAGAATTACTTTTCTACAGAGAACTGACAACTTCTTGGAGGAGAAGAGGGTCAGCTTGTCACCTGCTGAATACCATACAACATAAAGCCCAAATGCTATAGCGCTATAAAAAGTCATCAAGTATTTTACAAAATGAGGTTCTTGCTGCTGGGATTCTATCAGACAGCAATTTTTACTCTGATTACCTAAAGTTGCTTTGTCTGTCTCTCAGCATTCCCTTGCCTGTAGCTTGTCACTTTTTTTCTAAAGGGGATTTGACGGTCTGTCAATATCTCTATCCTTTTTAGCACTGTTTTGTACAGAGCATATCTTAAGATTAAAAAAAAATCTGGACAAGAAGCAGAATATGAACTTGTCTTTGCATCTACCACTTTTCCCAAGATTTGCAACCCTTCCAGCATTTGATAACATCAGTCAGACTCAGATTTCTGTGTTTCTGGCTCATATTTGTCTAAATCTTATATAAACTCATTTGAAAAATAGTTTCTCTTTTGTATAGAACTTGGGTCACAAGTAGCAGAGCTTTCCTAACATTCATATTTCTATTCCACGTTTGATTCTTGATGTATATCAACTTGCTTGTGAGATCTAAAATACACCAAACAGCTCAAAATGGATGGAAGTCCTAAAGATATATCTGAAATCATAAATCTCCTAGATGTAGTCATAGAGCAAAAGCTCATTGATATCCGTTTTGGCAATGAATTTTTATAGCCAACCCGAACTTCATACAACTGAAGCAAAAATCAACAAGTGGAACTGTATGAAACAAACCAGCAAACAAAATCATCTTCACAGCAAAGGAAGCAATCAACATAATAAAAAGCCCACCAACCTATTTATTGGGAGTAATCTTCAGAAAACCAAAATATTGGGGGCCAGCATTGTGATATGTCACCTGTTAAGCCAGCATCCCAGGTTGGCATCAGTTTGAGACCAAGGTAGTCCACTTCTAATCCAGCTCCCTGTTAATGAGCCTGGGGAAGCAACTGATTGGGTCTCTGCACCAATGTGGTAGTCCCAGAAGAAGCTCTTGACTCCTGGCATAAGCCTGGCACATTCCCAGCCACTGAGGCCATTTGAGGAATGAACCAATGGATGGAGGACCTCTTGCTCTGTCTCTCACTCTCTCTCTGTAACTCTACCTATCAAATAAATAACTTTTTTAAAAAAGAAAACCACATGTTTGACAATGCTTAATATCCAAAATATGTAAGGAACTACTACAACTCAATGGTAAAAAATAAATAAATAAAAATGGGTAAAAGATCTGAATAGACATTTTTTAAAAGGAATACTTAATAGAATGTCAACAGGCATATGAAATGATGTTCAACATTAGTAATCATCAGGGAAATGCAAATAAAAACCACATTGAAATGTCACCTCACACCTGTTATGATGGCTATCATTAAGAAGACATGAAATAAGAGTTGGTGAAAGTATGCAGAAGAGAACCCTTGTTTCCTGTTAGTGAAAATATAAATTGGCATAATAATATGGAAAATCCTTTAAAATTAAAAACTAGGCCTAGTAACAATCCCTCTAGTCATGTACTTAAATGAAATGAAATCAATACAGAGATATTCACACTCTTATGTTAATTTAGCATCACAATGGTCAACATATGGATACAGTATCTAATATTGGATGTAGGGATAAAGGAAATAGAGCATAAATACACAATTATTTGAAAAAGGGAACTCTGTCACTTGCAGCAACATGGATTAATCTGGAGGACATTTTGCTAAATGAATGGTCAGACAGTGAAAGGACAACACCGCATGATCTCACACATAGAATCTGAAAAATGGTAAACATTGCAATTCCTTGATATCCTTTGGGAATTGGTTCTATGACCCCCCTATAGATACCAAATTCTGTGGATGCTCAATTCTCTTATATTGAATGACATAGTGTTTGCATACAGCCTATGCTGACCTCTCATATAATTAAAATAATCTCTGGATCACTTGTAATACTTAATACAATGTGAGTGCTATATAAACACTGTATTGTTTAAGGAATAATGATAACAAAAAGGATGTACATGTCTACAAAATGTTTTCTCAAATATCTAAAATTTCAAGTTGGTTGAACCTGTAACTTCAGAACCTGTGGATATGGGGAAACACTGTACATAGAACCAGAGAGTGGAATGCTGTTCCCCAGAATCGGGAAATGAGGGAAATGGGAAAATGTTGGTAAGAGTACAAAGTTGTAGTCACATTTATTGAATAATCCTAAAGATCTAAAGTACAACATGATAACTATAATTAATAATATGATGTACTAGAAATGTGTTAATAGAGTAGATTATAGGTAGTCTCATTACACATATAAAAATGAGTAAACATGTGAGGAGCTAAATTAATTTGCTTTCTATATTAATCACTTCACTATGTAAGTGTATACTACATCATCATGTTATACATCTTAAGCATGTGTAATTTTAATGAGAAACGCAGAACAATAATAATGAAAAAAGAAAAGAGAATACACTCCTGAGAGGAAGGAATTACTAATGTAAGAATGGAGACTAACTTTTTAGGTAATGTAGAGAGGATAAACCTTCCTACTAGCTTCTGAGAGTTTAGTAATTCAGTCTATAAAGTGAATTAATAACAGGCAGATCAACTGGAGAAAAGGTAGACACAGGCCATTGTAAGGAATAGTAGTGAATATCTAATATCCAGTGAAGTCTGGAAGCTTATGTGCCCTCTTCACAGGCAAGAGAGAGGATGTAGATGGTAAAGATATAGTAAACTATATTTTAGAAATATGTAAGGAGCCAGAATAGAATAGATGACAGCCTGTGACAAAGTCTGAGTGTGTCGTTCACCTGTGGTCATCCTCTTCTTGAATAAGAGCTAATCTTCCCTGGTTAAAGAGATTTCTGAGAAGAAGATTCATAACAACTGAATTCTCTCTGTATGATGTGTCTATATGCAGATAAGGTTAGTTCAGAGAGAAGGCCTGCATTGCATTTACCCTACTAAGGTGTCCTCTGTTTGAAGTAAGCATTCCTGAATGCCTTCATATTGGCCTGTTAGGAAAAAGTAGACTGCATGCTACATAATGGGCCTTCTAGGACCTTGTAACCTGAAGGTTACAAAGCTAAGAATCACCAGGGACCTTCTTAGGAATGCGACCTCTGAGCCAGCATTGTGGCACAGTGAGCAAGACTCTAATATATTCCACACTAGAGTGCTGGCTACTCCACTTCCAATCCAGCTCCATGCTAATGCACCTTGAAAAGCAGGGGAGGGCCTCTGCCATCCATGTGAGACCCAGAAAGACCCCCGGGCTCTTGATTTTATCCTGGAACAGCCATGTCTATTGTAGTCATTTGGGGAGTGACCAGAAGATGGAAGATACTCTCTCTGTCTTTTTCTTCCCCTCTCTCTGACACTTTGCCTTTCAAATAAATAAATAAATATTTAAACATACAAACTCTTGGGTTGCACCTTTTACATGCCAATCAAAGCCTGCATTTTGTTAAAAATTCCCAGGTAGTTTGAATGCATATGAAAATTTGAGAATTTTTATTCTAGAAACCATCTGGACTATATTTTGTTTTATAAAATACTCAAATTGGCACCTCAATGTAATTAAGTTTTATTGATCCCATTGGAAATTTGGTTCTCAGAAATTTTAAGTAACTTTTTTAAGACCATACAATACTAAGAAAATTAGGGAAGAGTGTGGGACAGAATTTATCAGAATTCTGTGAGCCAAGTATACCTGATAGCAAAGCCTGTGCAAAGAAACTACTCTTCATTTTTTTTAAATTAATCTCTTTATTTAGTGTAGCACTAAGTTATTTGTTGTTAATTTAAAATATTCTCTCTCAAAAACAAAAGAAAGAAAGCAAGCAAGGAGAGAAGGAAGGAAGGGAAAGAAAAAAAGAGGGTTAAAGGAAGGAAGGGAATCATTGTATTCTGAGAATTGCAATACGAACTACATTGACTCCATTCTCTACATTAATATTATATTAACATAAAAATAAAGCATCAGGAAATATATATTAGTTTACATAAATCTGAGCTTTTTTGGATGTCTTCAAAATATTAATCTGGATTTTATATGGCATATTTGGAAAATTGAGAGATTTCCTACTTCTTTAATAAATGTAAAAGTTTGTTAAGAATGTTATAAAACTTACACTAATGACATCAAACCTAAAACATTTTCTATAAAATTTAGGACATTCATGTCTTAAATATAATCTCATGCATTTATGTATCTGCTACTCAGAGCAACACGAATGACAGTAGTTTTTCTATAATGTCATACTGAGGCTTAGGTAAAATAAACAAATGAGAAAAAATTGATCAAAACAACTACAGAGCATTGCAGAGAAATCCATTGAAAGACCTGTCTGGGGAGTTTAAGAGTGAGATATGAATTTCATCCATCAGGTCAGTTTGACTTGAGTGATGTGTACGTAGGATCTGTTTCATCTCAGACATCTGGAAGAACTCCATTCAACCCTTTATTCTTTATGTATGCATTCTGTACCTATTCCCATAAATGTCCTTTTAAAAATTAACCTGTAGCCTTTTATAGAGACAGATGTTTAAAACTAATGACATATCATCTCCAACTTGTGATAAATTCACCCCTGCTTACCTAAATACCATCTTTTCAGCCAAGTCAATGTATATTCATGATAAATATAAATTTATTGTCAAAAAACACATAAATTCTGAATAGATATTGACCACTCTGGAATACTCCCAAAATCACCAGGCTTGTGTCTTCTGGATCTCCATCACTTATATTTTCCTCTGAACAGCCCAAATAACTTTTTACAGAGTATGCTTATTTCCATCAATACAAGAGTTGTAAAAACAAAATTAAATAAAAACACGAAAGTGTGAAAAGATTAATGCTGAATAAAAGCATCTCATTTCTTTGTACAGATTAGCATGGTTATCCTATTAGAATTGCATCTATGTAATACTTGAAATCTATTTTCTTGATATTAATAACAATTTATAAAATGCTTTAAAACATTCATTCTGTTACTTGGTCTTCAGATCTGAAACATTGTGAATTCTTTCAAGATGAATCAAATAAAGAAAACTTCTAGAAATTGGATAGGCAAGAAAAACATCTAAGTGCATGCCTAATACAATAATTATGCTGATTATTAAGACATGACAGAAAAATAAATGTAGGCTCTGCAGGTGCCACTCAAGTACAAATAGATTAAAAGTGCAGACTCCACATTACAAGGAACAATCAGAGGTGACTGACAAAGGATTTTAGCAAGGGAATCAGGTAAGAGCTGCAATTTGAATGTGAAAATGTTTTAATTTGCAGGACATTTTAGGGTGGTTTATTAAGGCAGCAAAAGAACTTTGAGATGCATCTTTCCCATCAAAAAAAAAAAAAAAAACTTTCCGAACTAGTTATAAAAATGCTCAGAAATAATGAGCTAAGAAGGATTCATTACAGATTCAATAATTTTCACTTTCTTAGAATAAGAAAAGAATGAACAAATCTTTAGTACTACATATTTGTCTTTCCACCTCTTTGTTTATAAAAGCTAGCCAAGAATTTAATCTTTCCACAATAAAGAATGGTTTCATCTTAGCATGTCACATGTAAACAGTAAGTTTTAATTCTTATTCTTTTTTTGACAATAAATAGTATGATTTTTTCCTTTGATGAGTAATTTTTGTCAATTGCTTCTATTTCAAAGGCTTTCATAAGAATCCGTTGGAGCAAATGATCAAAGAATTCACAGAGCATGCTTCTTAGACATCCACGAGGGGGCTAGTGCTATGGCATAACAGGTAAGGCTGCCGACTGCAGTGCTTGCAGCCCATATGGGCACAGGTTTGAGTCCAGGCTGCTCTACTTCCTATCCAGCTCTCTGTTTGGCTTGAGAAAGCAGTAGATGATGGCCCAAATCCTTGGGTCAATGCACCTGTGTCAGAAGAACCAGAGGAAGCGCCTGGCTCCTGGCTTTGGATCTGCACAGCTCTGGCCTTTGTGGTCATCAGGGGAATGAACCAGTGGATGGAAGACCTCTATGTGCTTCTCCTTCTCTCTCTGTAACTCTGACTTTCAAGTAAATAAATAAATCTTTTTTTTTAAAAAAAGAGATGAAGTTGAATATACAATATAAAAATACATGTGAATCATCTTTGGGTTACATTAGTATCTTTATATTATTTGCACATTTAATTCACTGTTACAAGGATACTGTTTGGGCCGGAATCCACAAATCAGGCACAGTTAATTGTCAATACCTTCTTACTTTAAATTAGAAATGTTTCACCATCTACACATGACTTACCATGTGAGTGAATGTGGAATTTCTGGACTTATCACCCATCACACAACTTTCAGCCAAACAGAACACTCATTGTGAGGAAGAGCTATGTTGAGGATTTCTTACAAGAGAGTTATTGAATGTTGAGTTTTACATCCTTGTCCATTAGTAGGTGCATCTTTTTTTAAACAAATAAATTCATCTATTAATTTATATAGAGAATAGATTTCATTTATCTAATGTTAAGAATGTAAGGGTACATCCCACAAACCCTCCCTCCTTCCCATACTACCTCCTCCTTCCTTTCCCATTGTTACTCAAATTTTTAGGAAAACATACTTTCACTCTGCTTTATAATCACAAGTTTAATCCTCCAGCATACAGAACACAACAAGCAGCAAGTAGAAAGACCACTGTTCCTCTGGAGTATAGGCAAGAACTGTAAACAATAATCAAACTTGAAAATGTCAATTTCTTTTTACTTTTTATTTTTTTAATTTATTTTCCTAATTTATTTTTTAAGGAATACAACTTTAGTAATATAGTTATTCTTCACACCATACCTGGCCTTTCATCCACACTCCCACCCCTCCTCCTCCTCTGTCTCTCCTTCCCAGTTCCATTCTCCATTACGATTCATTTTCAATTAACTTTGTACACAGAAGACCAACTCTATACTAAGTAAAGATTTCAACAATTTACACACACACCCATACACACACACAAACTGAGAACTAGTGTTACAGTTAACTCTTATAATACAACTCATTGAGAACAGAGGTCCTGTATGGGAAGTTAGTGCACAGTAACTCCTATTGTTAATTTAACAATTAACACTCTTATGTATGGCATCAGTGACCACCCAAGTCTCCTGACATGAGCTACCTAGGCTATGGAAGCCTTTTGAGTCCACAAACTCCATTAGTATTTTGAGTCCACAAACTCCATTAGTATTTGGACAAGGCCATAAGCAAAGTAGAAATTCTCTCCTTCCTGTAGAGAAAAGTACGTTCTTCTTTGATGGCCACTTCTTTCCACTGGGTTCTCACTAACAGAGATCCTTCATATAGAACATTTTTTGCCAAAGTGCCTTGGCTTTCCATGCCTGAAATGTTCTCAACAGCTTTTCAGCCAGACCAGGAAACCTTAAGGACTGATTCTGAGGTCAGAGTGTTACTTAAAATGGTTGTCATTCTATGAGTCTGCACTGCTTCCCATGTTGGAACATCCTTTCCTTTTTAATTTTATCTATTACTATTACCAAGCACTTAATCCTATTTATATGATCACTTTGCCACTTAATCCTTGTAATGGTCTCCAATTGCATCCATTTTGTTGCAAAAAACAGAATTTTATTCTTTTTATGGCTGAGGAGTATTCCAGTGTGTGTGTGTGTGTGTGTATGTGTGTGTTTATGAGCCACAATTTCTTTATCATCCAACTCACGTCCATCAGTTGATGGATATCTGGGTTGATTCTATATCTTATCTTATGTGAATTAAGCTGCTATATCATGGGGGTAGTAATAACTCTTTCATATGGCTTCAGCAAATGGTGCTGGAAAAATTGGATCTCCACTTGAATAGTATGAAACAAGACCCCTACCTTATACCTTATGCAAAAATGAATTCAAAACTGATCAAGGATCTAAATCTATGAACTGATATCATCAAATTACTAAAGAACATTGGAGAAACACTGCAATACATTGGCATATGTGAAGACTTCTTGGAAAAGGCCCTAGAAGCACAGACAATAAAAGCAATTATAGACAAATGGGATTACATCAAGCTAACATACTTCTTCACTGCAAGTTAAACAAAATGAAGAGGGAACAGATAGATCAGAGAGAATATTTGTGAACTATGAAAGAGCTTAAACTCAACCACAAAACTAACAATCCAGTTAAGAAGAACTTGCCAAAAAAAATTTCAGATAAGAAATTGAAATGGCCAGAAGACACATGAACCAATGCTCAGTATCACTAGCCATCAAGAAAATGAAAATAAAAACCACAATGAGGCCGGCGCCACGGCTCACCAGGCTAATCCTCCGCCTTGTGGCGCCCGCACACTGGGTTCTAGTCCTGGTCGGGGCGCCAGATTCTGTCCTGGTTGCCCCTATTCCAGGCCAGCTCTCTGCTGTGGCCCGGGAGTACAGTGGAGGATGGCCCAAGTGCTTGGGCCCTGCACCCATGGGAGACCAGGAGAAGCACCTGGCTCCTGCCTTCGGATCAGCGGCAGTGAACCAAGGGCAAAGGAAGACCTTTCTCTCTGTCTCTCTCTCTCACTGTCCACTCTGCCTGTCAAAAACAAAACAAAACAAACAAAAAACAAAAACAAAAACAAAAAACCACAATGAGGTATCACCTTACCCCCATTTAGATTGGCTATCTTCAGAAATTAAATTGGCTATTTACAGAAATGAAAAAAATCAATAAATGCTGGTGAGGATGTGGTGTAAAAGGTACCCTAATACACTGTTGATGGGAATATAATCTAGTTCAGCCATTGTGGAAGACAGTATAGGGATACCCCAGAAGGCTGAAAATAGATACATAATATCCCACTCTTGGGCATTTACCCAAGTGAAATGAAAAAAGCATATGAGAGTGGTCTGTACCCCCATGTTTATTGCAGCTCGATTCACATTAGCTAAGATATGGAATCAACCCAGATGTCCATCAACTGATGACTGGATAAAGAAAATATGGGGTGAAAAAGAATGAAACCCTATCTTTTTCAACAAAATAGATGTAACTGGAAATCTGCATGTGAAATAGGGCAGTCCAAAAATGACAAATATCATATGTTTTACCTGATCTGTTATAACTATAGAGTACAAATAAATGTAATATCAGTGAATGAAATTGACATTGTGTGAAGTGATTATTGTTATAGCCCTTGTCTTCACTGTTGCAAAACAGTGTTTTCTTCTTATTATTACTTGTTGAATTATTTACTTAGTAAAGGGTTAATCTTATGATTATAAAATAAACTCAAAGTAGATCACTGTAAAAATTAAAAGAACAAGAAAGGAAGGAGGAGGGAGAATGGAAGCATGGGAAGGAGGGCAGGGAGGAATTATCACTATACTCCTATATCTGTATATATCAAAAACATGAAAGTTGTTCAGCTTATATAAATAAAAAATATAAAAAGATTTGCAATAAATACACAATAGTTTTACTCAACTAATGTCACTATTTGCATCTTGTTTAACCACAAAAATACCTTTGCAAGATCACTTTAGTTGGAGTTTTGATTTGTGCTAACATCCAATTTTACAAAGACTTGGAATGTGCATGTTATGATAGAAATTTACTTTTCCAAAGTTTTCAGTGTATGGAAATAACACTTTGTTAAGAAAAATTATACTGAATGCTCACCAGACCATTTCTAACACCTTTCTAGGATGTTAACTCAATCTGTGCATATCTGTTTGTTGGTAAGAGTCAAAACGTCTATAACTTTTGCACCCAAATGATATTCTACAAGAAGATCTTGCATAAAAATTTCAGTTTGAGATCTATTTGTTAAATTGTAAAAATTGTAAAATCAGTTTAAGCCTATAAACGCAGTCAGAAATGCATTTGAAGAAAATGAAGTACAGTATTAACACTTTTCTACTCACAGAGTACTTTTAAAACATGGCTCTTTTATCTGAGGATTATAGTGATCATTCTCATAAAAAGGTATAAAAATAAAATATTTACATTGTTTTATACCTGCACAATTTGTCTAAATGAACATTTCCAAAAATGGTGATTAAATGAACAATTTCAGAATTTATTATAACAGCTTAATTAAAGTATAATTGAAATATAGTAAGCTGTATATAGATAAGATCTATAATTTGATATCTATGTATTTTATTCATATATATTCTAAATATCTATGTGTGCACATAATCATATGTAGTTCTTTGTATCATATGTACATATGTATTTACTGAGCTAATCATGACTTCTACAAATATTTTCTTTTGTCATTTTGTAATCCCTTCCACTGTATTCACTACCAAACTTTCTCTACCAAATTGTTTTTGACTCTTGTTTTCCAAAAAATGCTGTCACTATTGACTGGATTCTATTTTAAAAGATTTTTATAGAAACAGAAGTATATAATGTATACTCTTGTTTTCTGGCTTCTTGCATTCAGCATTTTTATTATTGCTTTGAGACCAATTCATTTTTTTCTATAAATCAATATTTCTTTCTTTCTTTGGGCTGACTCACATTCTATACCATAGATCAGACTCAATGCACCAGGATTTGCTTATCTATTCACCTGCAGATTGATATCTGTTTTTGTCCAATTTTTCACTATGACATAAAAATCAATCAGGAGTATTTGTGAACTAGTCTTTTTATGAATATATTCATTTATTTTTCTTATGGAAATGTCATGGTTGTTCTTATTTGTTTTCATTTTATAAAGAAATAAGCTTTATTACTTAACAAATGCTAATACAGCACATGCAACATGATAAGAAGTGTTCTGAGCATCTTACAAGCTTACAATAAGCATATTACTATTATCTTTTAACTCTATGCCAAGGCTGATGTCCTTAACATGTAGAAGTATGAAGCAAGACCCCTGTTTTATAACCTATAAAAATACCAACACAATGCATCAAGGATCTAAACTTCAGATCTGATGTCATTCAATTAATAGAGAAAAACATAGGAGAAATGATGCAAGACATTAGTAAAGCAAAGAATTGTTAGTGAAAACCCTAGAAGCACAAGCAGTAAAAGCAAAAATAAACAAATGGGATTATATCAAGCCAAGAAGCTTCTGAACAGCAAAGGAACCACTCAACAAAGTAAAGAGGGAGCTGACAGGATGGGAGAAAGTATTTGCACACTACACATCTGGTAAAGGATTGATATTCAATACATATGGAGCTCAAGAAAATAAAAAAATAATAAAATAAACAATTAAAGTAAGAAGTTGTTAAAAATATGGACAGGCATTTTTCAAAGGAATAAATATAAATAGTCAACAGACACTTGAACATACACTCAGGATGATTAGTCATCAGGGAAATGGAAATAAAAACCACAATGTGGTTTCACCTCACTCCAGTTAAAATGGATATCTATCAAAAATCAAAAAATAACAAATGTTGGTCAGGATGTGGAGATGAAGTTATGCTAATAAACTGTTGATGGAACTGTAAACTAGCACACCATTATGGAAGACAGCATTGAGACTCCTCTGAAATCTGAAAATAGACCTACTGTAAGACTCAGTCATCCACTTTTGGGAATTTTTCCAAAGGAAATGCAATTGGCATCTGAAAGAGTTCTCTGTACCCCCATGCTTGCAGAAGCCTAATTCATATTATTAAATTGTGCAGTCAACCTAGATGTCCATAAGCTTGTGAATGGATAATGAAAATATGGTGTATATGTGTAATGAAATACTACTCAACCATAAAAATGAATAGATCCTGCCTTCTGTAACAAAATGGATGCAATTAAGGACTATTTTTGCTTGGTAAAATAAACCAGCCCCCAAAAGCACATAGCACACATTTTCTCTGATTTGTGCTAATATATAGAGTATAAAAATTTAATGTAGATGAGTAAAATTGACATCTTGAGCTTTGATTATTATTTTTAGCTCTTGTCTATATTCCTGAGGAGCAGTCATCATTTTACCTACTACTTGTTGAATTCTTTATTTGGTGAAAGATTAAGCTTGCAATTATAAGTAAATTAGAAGTATGTCATCACAAAAAAATTTAAAAAATAAGAAGGAGGGCTGGCACCATGGCTCACTAGGCTAATCCTCCACCTGCGGCGCCGGCACCCCAGGGTTCTAGTCCTGGTTGGGGCACCGGATTCTGTCCCGGTTGCTCCTCTTCCAGTCCTGTTCTCTGCTGTGGCCTGGGAAGGCAGTGGAAGATGGCCCAAGTGCTTAGGCCCTGCACCCGCATGAGCGATCAGGAGGAAGCACCTGGCTCCTGGCTTCGGATTGGCGGATTGGCGAAGCCCGCCGGCCACAGCCCACTGGTTGTAGCGGCTATTTGGGGGGGTGAACCAACAGCAAAAGGAAGACCTTTCTCTATGTCTCTCTCTCTCTGTCTAACTCTGCCTGTCAAAAAATAAAAATAAAAAAATAAAAATAAGAAGGAGGATAAGTGGTAGGGAGGGATACCTTTATACTCTTAAAACTGTTTATGGGCCAGTGCCGGGGCTCAATAGGCTAATCCTCCACCTGCAGCACCAGCACACCAGGTTCTAGTCCAGGTTGGGGCACCAGATTCTGTCCTGGTTGCCCCTATTCCAGGCCAGCTTTCTGCTTTGGCCCGGGAGTGCAGTGGAGGGTGGCCCAAGTGCTTGGGCCCTGCACCCACATGGGAGACCAGGAGAAGCACCTGGCTCCTGGCTTCGGATCAGCACGATGCGCAGGCCGCAGCGGCCGTTGTGGGGTGAACCAACGGCAAAAGGAAGGCCTTTCTCTCTGTCTCTCTCTCTCACTGTCCACTCTCCCTGTCAAAAAAATAAATAAAAATTAAAAAAACTGTTTATGATATACATGAAATCTGTCTCCTTTATATAAATAAATAAATGAATAACTTTAGTACTGAGGAGTTAAGAGTGTGATAGTGAAATTGAACTAGTGAAATTAGTGAATTGATAGTGAAGTTGAAATGTGGTTATGCTGACAGAATACACCTTGGGTAGAAACTCCTTCAAATTTATATATGGAAATCTGGTTGTTTGCCTAATGGAGCTTGGAGTTTCCTTATCTGAACAAGTATCTTTGACCTTTTAAGTTTTTACAATTGACAAAATATGTATTTTATTTATCAAATATCTAAAGTTCTTCTTTAGACAATGAAAAGAATCAGTTTAGCTAATTAAATGTACTATTTGAGTAGGACATTCTATAATCTGAAAACATAGTTTTAAACATTTTGAAATCAAGAGGTATGAAAGTAGCTGCTTGGAGACAGGCATTTGGCACAGTGGCTATGACACCTGCGTCCCATATTGAAGTGCCTGGATTCAATTCAAAGCTCTGCCTCCAATTTCAACTTCCTGCTAGTTCACATACTGGGAGACCTCAGCTAATGGCTGAAGTACTTGGGTCACTGCCACTTACAGGGGAGACCTGGATTGAATTGCCAGCTCCTGACTTCAACATGACCCAGCCTTGTCTGTTGGTGGCATTTTAGGAAATGAACCAGTGAATGGGAAATCTCTGTGTCTGCCTCTCTCTTTCTCTCTCTCCTTTTCAAACAAGTAAATAATAAATAATAAAAAAGTAACATCTTTGGGCTGCTAAAGTAACTGTTGACTATATTTTAGCAAAAATGTTATGTGCAATGGAATATAGCTTTATATTTGCATAAATAATTCTAACATATCTGTATTGTACCAAATATACTACCTAGTAAAAATAAAGAATAGGAGAAAAATAAACATTTGCATTTATCATGAAACATTTTATTTTTATGTAGTTTTAAACCTTGTTTTATTGCATAGCTACTCAAATTTATCTAGAGCTGCGCATTTGAGAAAAAAAATGATATTTTGGAAAACTAAATTAAGAAAATGCCTTTTGGCATTGGTTTTTTACCCAGTGCCTTTAACAAATTTCAAACTTTTGAAATTTTGTATTTATTTTAAGTTTCTTGTAGATCAAAGAGCTTTTTCCTCTACTTACAGAATATTAAAAAGAATGTTTTTCTTTCAAGAACCATTAAATGCTTGGAAAATATTTTCTTAACAAACTTTGCAAAATAAATTACTACTAGGGGAAAAGGAAACTAACATGAGCTAATACTTACATTTTTAATTTTTATTTTAGTGATATCTGATCCATCTAATATTTCCCAGACTCTTAGAATTTTAGAGTTAGAAGGATTCCATAAGGTTTATTTAGTTCATTTTGTTCATTTAACAGATGATAGAATGCAGAATCAGAGAAGGTAACCAACTACATTAGGTTCACTCAGCACTTGAGTACAAGAGGGGTGCTTTGATTATAAATCCTCTTTGTCCAGGACATGAACAACTAGCTTAACTTATAATGGAAGTTATAAAATCTGCAGTTCAACTGGTACTAAAGAATGATAAAGAATCCGTTCCTTTGCTTATATATCTATGTACACCAACCATACCCATTTTAGTTAGATTTTTTAACTATTCAATATTGTGTCCTCTCCATGTTTCCCTTAATAAAAGAACTCAGACATGTTTACCTGGGTGCATGGTCATTTAGTGTAAGGACTTCATTTCCCAGGGCCATCGTTGTGACTTAGCAGGCATGTGAGCATGGGTTTGAGACCCGGCTGTTCCACTTCTTATCCAGCTCCCTATTGATGAGCCTAGGAAAGTAGTGGAAGATGCTCCAAGTGCTTGAGCCCCTGCACACATGTGGGAGAAACAGAGGAAGCTCCTGACTCCTGGCTTTGGCTTGTTCCAGCCCCAGCTGTTGCGGCCATTTGGGGAGTGAACTAATGGATGGAAGATTCCTCTTTTTCTCTCTGGTTTTCCTCTCTCTGTGTAACTCTTTCAATTAAATGATTAAAACTTTAAAAAATCATTTGTATATGGCAATAAGTTTAGCCTCTGGCCAGTGACATGATGTTTCAAGTGTGAATTCTGAAATATATGCTTTTAGGATGATTGACACAGGATATTTTCAAAAAGTTCATGGAAAATGTTTATTAAGGAAAACTAAACATACATGTAAACATTTTTTACACCAAAGCAAACCTATTTTCATTATTTTAAAATTTATTTGCAGGTTTATTTATTTACTGAAAGATAGTGTTACAAAGAGAGAGGGAGAGACAGAAAGCCATCTTCCATCCACTGGTTCACTCCCCAAATGGGTGCAATGGCCAGCACTGGGCAAGACCCAAGCCAGGAGTCAGGATCTTCATCTGGATCTCCTACATGGATGGATGGGCCCCAGCACTTGGATCATCTTCTACTTTCCCAGGCACATTATCAGGAGATGGATGAAATTGGAGTAGCCAGGACTAAAATGGGTACCCATAAGGGATGCTGGTGCTGCAGGCTGAGACTTTTTTTTTTAACTTTTATTTAATGAATATAAATTTCCAAAGTACGACTTATGGATTACAATGGCTTCCCCCCATACTGTCGCTCCCACCCACAACCCTCCCCTTTCCCACTCCCTCTCCCCTTCCATTCACATCAAGATTCATTTTCGATTATCTTAATATACAGAAGATCAGCTTAGTATACATTAAGTAAGGATTTCAACAGTTTGCTCCCACACAGAAACATAAAGTGAAAAATAATAGATGATTTTTTTAAATGATGATGAAATCAGATCAGACTTATTGTCATGTTTAATCCCAGTGAGAGTCAAGTTGGGAATTGATAATTTCTTTCTTTTTTTTTTAACAGAAGATCAGTTTAGTATGCATTAAGTAAAGATTTCAACAGTTTGCACCCCCATAGAAACACAAAGTGAAAAATACTGTTTGAGTACTCGTTATAGCATTAAATCTCAATGCACAGCACATTTAGGACAGAGATCCTACATGAGGAGTAAGTGCACAGTGACTCCTGTTGTTGACTTTACCAATTGACACTCCTGTCTATGGCATCAGTAATCTCCCTATGCTCCAGTCATGAGTTTCCAAGGCTATGGAAGCCCTCTGAGTTCTCCGACTCTTATCTTGTTTAGACAAGGTCGTAGTCAGAGTGGAGGTTCTCTCCTCCCTTCAGAGAAAGGTACCTCCTTCTTTGAAGACCTGTTCTTTCCACTGGGATCTCACTCACAGAGATCTTTTGCCAGAGTGTCTTGGCTTTCCATGCCTGAAATACTCTCATGGGCTTTTCAGCCAGATACGAATGCCTTTAGGGCTGATTCTGAGGCCAGACTGCTATTTAGGACATCTGCCATTCTATGAGTCTGCTGAGTATCTCACTTCCCATGTTGGATCACTCTCCCCTTTATTTATTCTATCGGTTAGTGTTAGCAGGTACTAGACTGGTTTATGTGCTCCCTTTGACTCTTAGTCCTTTCATTATGATCAATTGTGAACTGAAATTGATCACTTGGAATAGTGAGATGGCATTGGTACATGCCACCTTGATGGGATTGAATTGGAATCCCCTGGTATGTTTCTAACTCTACCATTTGGGGCAAGTCAGCTTGAGCATGTCCCAAATTATACATCTCTTCCCTCTCTTATTCCCACTCTTATGTTTAACAGGGATCACATTTCAGTTAATTTTCAACACTTAAGAAAAACTGTGTATTAATTTCAGAATTAAACCAGTCATATTAAGTAGAACAGACAAAAAAACTACTAAGAGGGATAATGTATTAAGTTGTTCATTAACAGTCAGGGCTATGCTGATCAAGTCACCGTTTCCCATAGTGTCCATTTCACTTCAACAGGTTTCCTTTTTGGTGTTCAGTCAGTTGTCACCGATCAGGGAGAACATATGGTATTTGTCCCTTTGGGACTGTCTTATTTCACTCAGCATGATGTGTTCCAGATTCCTCCATTTTGTTGCAAATGACTGGATTTCGTTGTTTCTTACTGCGGTATAGTATTCTAAAGAGTACATATCCCATAATTTCTTTATCCAGTCTACCGTTGATGGGCATTTAGGTTGGTTCCAGGTCTTAGCTATTGTGAATTGAGCTGCAATAAACATTAGGGTGCAGACCGCTTTTTTGTTTGCCAATTTAAATTCCTTTGGGTAAATTCCAAGGAGTGGGATGGCTGGGTTGAACGGTAGGGTTATCTTCAGGTTTCTGAGGAATCTCCAGACTGACTTCCATAGTGGCTTGACCAGTTTGCATTCCCACCAACAGTGGGTTAGTGTCCCTTTTTCCCCACATCCTCTCCAGCATCTATTGTTGGTAGATTTCTGTATGTGAGCCATTCTAACCGGGGTGAGGTGAAACCTCATTGTGGTTTTGATTTGCATTTCCCTGATTGCTAATGACCTTGAACATTTTTTCATGTGCCTGTTGGCCATTTGGATTTCCTCTTTTGAAAAATGTCTATTGAGGTCCTTGGCCCATCTCTTAAGTGGGTTGTTGGTTTTGTTTTTGTGGAGTTTCTTGATCTCTTTGTAGATTCTGGTTATTAACCCTTTATCTGTTGCATAGTTTGCAAATATTTTTTCCCATTCTGTCGGTTGTCTCTTCACTCTCCTGACTGATTCTTTTGCAGTACAGAAACTTCTCAATTTGATGCAATCCCAATAGTTGATTTTGGCTTTGACTGCCTGTGCCTCCCAGGTCTTTTCCAGAAATTCTTTGCCTGTGCCAATATCTTGAAGGGTTTCTCCAATGTTCTCTAGTAACTTGATGGTGTCAGGTCGTAGATTTAGGTCTTTAATCCATGTTGAGTGGATTTTTGTGTAAGGTGTAAGGTAGGAGTCTTGCTTCATGATTCTGCACGTGGAAATCCAATTTTCCCAGCACCATTTATTGAATAGACTGTCCTTGCTCCAGGAATTAGTTTTAGATCCTTGATCAAATATAAGTTGGCTGTAGATGTTTGGGTTGATTTCTGGTGTTTCAATTCTGTTCCATTGGTCTATCCATCTGTTTCTGTACCAGTACCATGCTGTTTTGATTACAACTGCCCTGTAGTATGTCCTGAAATCTGGTATTGTGATGCCTCCGGCTTTGTTTTTGTTGTGCAAGATTGCTTTAGCTATTCGAGGTCTCTTGTGCCTCCATATAAATTTCAGCACCATTTTTTCCAGATCTGAGAAGAAGGTCTTTGGTATCTTGATTGGTATTGCATTGAATCTATAAATTGCTTTTGGGAGAATGGACATTTTGATGATATTGATTCTTCCAATCCATGAGCATGGAAGATTTTTTCATTTCTTGGTATCCTCTTCTATTTCTTTCTTTAAGGTTTTGTAATTCTCATCGTAGAGATCTTTAACGTCCTTGGTTAAGTTTATTCCAAGGTATTTGATTGTTTTTGTAGCTATTGTGAATGGGATTGATCTTAGAAGTTCTTCCTCAGCCATGGCATTGTCTATGTATACAAAGGCTGTTGATTTTTGTGCATTGATTTTATACCCTGCTACTTTGCCAAACTCTTCTATGAGTTCCAATAGTCTCTTAGTAGAGTTCTTTGGGTCCCCTAAATAAAGAATCATGTCATCTGCAAAGAGGGATAGTTTGAGTTCTTCCTTTGCAATTTGTATCCCTTTAATTTCTTTTTCTTGCCTAATTGCTCTGGCTAGAACCTCCAGAACTATATTGATTAGCAGTGGCGAGAGTGGACATCCCTGTCTGGTACCAGATCTCAGTGGAAATGCTTCCAACTTTTCCTCATTCAATAGGATGTTGGCTGTGTGTCAGGATGGCTGAGCGGTCTAAGGCGCCAGACTCAAGCAGGCTGAGACTTTACCCACTACATCGCAGCACTGCCTCCCTAAACTTATCTTTTAATTCAATTTTCCTCAAGTCTTTGAAGTCCCCTGGTATTCTCTTTCTCTGCATCTGCCTTCTCTTGCTGAAACAGTTGAAACTGGAACATCTTCAACAGCATGATAAGCCTGTAGTGTGTAGACGAAAGTACCATGATAGTGAAAGCCTGGATAGCAAACAACTTTTTGGAACTGCCATAGAGTTTTCTTCTACTGAGTAGGCTTCTCAATATCCTGCTTTGCAAATGGGCTTTCAAAAACAAATGCTCCTGAGGAAGTTAGGAACCCTCTGATTCTAGAAATCTACAGCCAACAATGCAGTCACCACTCCTATAACGCAGTCACTTGCATAGCAGCCAAATGCATTTCATCAACAATTTATAGTAAAATTTCTCATTTGTTGCATAAGGAAGGTTGATTTCCTTAGTTATCAGAGTTGCCAAGTAGGTTCTGAGGCAAACAGAGCCATCAATCTTGTCTTCCCTCAATCTCAAGCTACCTAAACGGTACAACATTATTTTCCTATGTGCTCCATATTCTGGAAATCTTTGGAAAATGTTTTAATATGTATTATATACTTTTAGAAATCATTTCTTTCATTCATCTCCCATATTTTTGAGCTTTAATTATTTATTCTCACTCAGGGATCTTGAGACATTGTCTGAAATCACACCTCTGTTTTAAGAAAGTCAGGATATAGGACCTCTTGTCTGTAAGTTTCTTATAGCATTGTATTCTCCTTCAGAAAATGAGATATATTCTGGCCACAAAAATGAAAAATCATATACCACATTTCAGGATGAATATTTATGTTTGAGTTACTATACAAGAAACATTTCCAAGAAAGTGGCTCTATAAAGATAAACTGAAGCATTGGGCATGCAGACCATGACAGGTGATAGCAGCCACATGAGAGATGAATAAAGTCAAAATTAATATGATAAATTAATAAAATCAATTTTTATCATTAGCAATAACTATGGCTCATCCATAAAATGGAATAATATGCAACCATTAAAATGAATGATGTGAATATCCATGTAGTCATAAGAATATTAAAAGAAATATGATTAAGTGTTAAACTAAGTTGTGGGAAGTATATAATTCATGTCCACAATCACTTATCTGATCTGAAATTCTGAAATACACAAAGCTTTGAATTTTCATTTCTGTTGCATATTTGGTGACAAACATGAACTATTTTCAAACTTATCTGGGCAGAATCTGACTCGATCTGACATAAGGTGAAGAGTAGTCATTATGTATTTTAATTATTGTAAATATGATATGCTATGCTAAAGAAATATCATTATACTGAATAATGGGGTGGTATTATAGTTGACTCTGGAATTTCAACAGGAATGGTATTTCTATATTTTGTCTTTCTAAAATCTGAAGAACGTGACTCCGGAAATATATGTGGCTTCAAGAGTTTAGAGAAATATATACTTATTCATTAACAATAATTATTTTCAAAAATGTAGGATTACTGGAATGTATCCACTTACAGAATGCATATAAGTTCTCAGGATGTCCTCTTGGCCCACTCACTTTTCCACTTAACCTTTTCTAAAATGACTTCAATTTTCTCCTGTGATACCAAACCTGGAATGAAATATTTATTTAACTTCCATATTTTCCTCTTTGTTGTGACCACCAGTGGACCAAAGAAGGTGATAACAAGTCTTTGCCTTTAAAGAGGAAATTTTAGTTAGAATGATCAGGGCAGACCTGGGCTTGGAGAGAGGTATCTTATTGGATTACTACCTATGATAATTCTGAATATGGAATGAGCTTTGCATGTTTGAGAAGCAGAAAGGATGCCAGTACTGGTTGCTTCATGATGAAAATAGTAGACGAGGATGAGTGCAATTTAAAAAGTTGATAGGTGAAAGGCATTGCTAAGATTGGGGCCAGTGTTTTGGTATAGCGGGTAAAGCTGCTGTCTGCAACAATGAAATCCTTTATAGGTGCCAGTTCATGTACTGATGGTTTCACTTCCCTTCTAACTCTCTGCTAATGGCCTGGGAAATCAGCAGAAGGTGGCCCAAGTCCTTGGGCTCCTGTCATCCATGTAGGAGACCCAGATGAAGCTCTTGGCTCCTGGCTTTAGCCTGGCCCATGGCTTGCTATTGCAAGTGAAACAGTGGAGTATTAATTTCTCGCTCTCTCTTTTAAATAAATAGGACAAGATTCTCATTGGAAATATAATTGTAATTTGTCTCTGTTCATTATTAGACACTGTTTACATTTTTGAATATTCTGTATTTCTTTCATATAGTTAGATTCATATAGATAAATTATAATTCTTTTTAACTTTAAATATTTTATCCTTTCTTGTAGGATTTATGTAATTATGTTATTGGCTTAGTGATCATGTAGGAATTTGGGGAGATAATGATCAGCATATACTATTTATAATAATGGCTACATATATATATATAGAGAGAGAGAGAGAGAGAAAGCTAGAGAGTGCACAATATAGATATAATTATCTTCTTAGGTAACATAGATTTGATCATTTGCTAGGTGAACACATAGTGTTAGATGGGAAGTAACTACTAAATGTGTAACAACATCTTCATGTGATACCATGGAAACTATAGGGTGACTGGGTGGGATTCAATTTCACTTCAATTGAATCAACATAATATAATCAAATTATTGCAAAGTTTTTTAAAAAAGATTTGTTTATATATTTGAAAGGCAGAGTTACAGAGAAGCAGAGAAAGAGAGAGAGGCCCTCCATCCACTGGTTCACTCTCCAGATGGTTGCAACAGATTGGGCTGCACCTATCAGAAGTCAGGAGCCAGGAGCCTCCTCTGGGTCTCCCACGTGGGTGCAGGGGACCCAAGAACTTGGGCCATCCTCTGCCTTCCCAGGCCATAGCACACAGCTGGATCAGAAGTGGAGCAGCTGGGAATTGAACCAGTGCCCACATCGGACACTGGTACTGCATGCAATGTCCCCGTAAAGTTTTATTTAACCAATATAGTTATGAACAGTAATGTGTCAACATCAATAACCATAATGGAGCAGTTTTCCTGGGGCTGCATTGAGACGCTATGCTCATTATTGAGGAGAAAAGAAGCGATGCAGAAGATCTGATGTGAGCAACTGCTTCAAAGATATATTTAGAAAGTGGCTCATAAAGTAATTTGAAGCTTATAAGATATGAATACTGAAGAAGCAATAAAACAGTTTGAGGTGGATGTATAACATAACATTATGAGGTTCAAATGATAGAATGAGGTGGACATATAACATAACATCACAAGGTTCCAACAATAGAATAAAACTCCTGAAACAATTTACAAAATGAAGAAAAAATCCCATGTTTTCAGTAAAAATATTAGTTTGTAGTAATTTATTTTATGATAATTCTTAAGTGCTGAAGTATCAAATAGGGTTTGAAGAAGAGCATTTGGGACATTACAGAAATTGATGACAAAGAGAGGGAGACAGAAAGACAACAGGACACATTTTTTACCTCTGCTCTCTTATGTTTCAGAGAAATCATATTGTTTTAAAGCTATAGGGTGATTCTGATAAGCATCGGAGTTGAGAAACAATGGTCAATATTATTGATCAACATGTTCCAACATTTATTCAAAAGAGCCTCAGGCCACAGAGATGCTCTTTGATAAATGGTTCTGTGGACAAGTATATTTGAAAATTATTTCTCACTTCATCCTTAGTTTCTTAAATTCAAAATGCTCAATGTCATAATATGAGAAGTTCTATAATATTACAATTCATTAACTTTGTTTAATCAATGTTTTCCAAATGTTTCTGATCACAGAACTTGGACTGATATAATCCATATGAACTCAGAAATAATTGCAATAGAAAGAAATCAGATTCATATATGCATAAAAACAATCCTTAGATTGTGCATTATTTCATTTGAATTTCAAGTCAGAATTTTGATGGGTGTGATTACTGTAAGTAATACTAATGCTACCTATAGAAATATTTAAAAATCTTTCACAAATTTTGTTCATATTAATCCATAACCTAAAAAAGTACTTTTAAATGGAATGAGTATTGCTCTCAAAGTTCCTATAGGCATTGTCATGAGCAAAGTGACATGGGACCTTATTGCTTTTGTCAAAGCAAAGTGACACCAGACAGAACAAGTGGAGTTGAAACAAGACATGAGGGGTCTGTGCTGTGGCACAGCGGGTGAAGCCGCTACCTATAGTGCTGGCATCCCATGTGGGCGCCAGTTCCAGCTGAAGCTGCTTCACTTCCGGTCCAGCTCTCTGCTATGGCCTAGGAAAGTAATGGTGGATGACCCAGGTCCTTGGGTCCCTGCACCCACGTGGGAGACCCACAGGAGGCTCCTGGTTCCTGGATTTAGATTGACGCGGCTCTGGCCATTGTAGCCATTTGGGGAGTGAACCAGCGGATGGAAGACCCCTCCTTCTCTCTCTCTCTCTCCCTGCCTCTGTAGCTCTGCCTTTCAAATAAATAAATTAATCTTTAAAAAAAAAGAAAAGAAACAAACAAAAAAACAAGCCAGGAATTATTTTTCAAGATTATTGAAATAGAAGAGAGCTGGAAATCAACTTTGGTTAAACAAAAGAATAAGAATTTTAAGGACTGACAATAACGTAGTGGAAAATAACTGAGGAATGTTGGCAGTCAATGTGATAGGCCATCTGCTATTGCTAATTGGCTCTTCCTGAAGTTAGGCATCTAACCTCCCACAGACATAAGCACACTATCTTTCTTTTTATTTATTTTAAAGATTTATCTATGTATTTGAAATGCAGAGTTACAGAGAGGCAGAGGCAGAGGCAGAGGCGGAGAGAGAGCTCTTCCATCTGCTGGTTCACTCCCCAGATGGCTGCAATGGCCAGAGTGGCGCCGATCCGAAGCCAGGAGCCAGGAGCTTCATCCAGGTCTCCCATGTGAGTGCAGGGGACTTGGGCCAACTTCTGCTGCTTTCCCAGGACACAGCATAGATCTGGATTGGAAGATGAGCAACCAGGACTTGAACCAGAGCCCATAGGGATGCTGGTACTGCACCTGGCAGCTTTACCCGCTACGCCACAGTGCTAGCCCCAGGACACCACTTTTCTTGATGATTACATTTCAAAGAAATATCTCCTTGGTATTGAGGAAGAGTTTTGGGAAACTGTAAAACTGCGAAGTGATTGGGTGGAAGATGTTTACATCTCAAGGAAGCAGAGAAAAAAACTGAGGGTTGCAAGTTTTCTAAAGTAAATGCTGTTATAAAAGAGAGTTCAGGGGCCAATAGTCATGACAAAATTAAAGTTTAGATAACCTGAGAGGAATATCAAGGCTACCCTGATCACTTCCCATTGCACAGAGTGGAAATGGCATAGGGTGACGTCTGGAAGGGGATTAGGCCCTCCTTACTGCACACAACATTATGCAGAATCAAGAGGACCATAGTACATGCCATCACTTAGTTAACACTTGTGACTTCTCTCCAAACTGTGTGTACATGGAATATGACTGACTCATTCCCAGATCTGTACAGAATTAATATTGTTGATTGATCAAAAGAATTCCTTAAAAGTCTCTGTAAAATTTCATCTCCAGAGTAAACTAAATAATTCCATATTGTCTGCTCTAGTATGATGTCTAATAGAGATAGTATCTAATAGGAATAGTATCACCAAGATGAGTCTCATCCTCATTGTTATTTGGAAAAAAACAAATAATCAGGGAAACTTAGAAACCATGTAAAGAAGTTATAAAGGAAACCAGCATTGTGGTATAGCAGGTAAAGCTGCAGCCTGTGAAATGAGTATCCCATATGAGCCACGATTCACATCCTGGCTGCTCCACTCTGGACCAGCTCCCTCTAATATGCCTGGCAAAAGCAACAGAAGATGGCCCAAATGCTTGGGCCCCCACCACCCTAGTGGGAGACCTATTTGAAACTCCTGGCTCAGCTGTGGACATTCATTGTTTCTCTGTAATTCTGACTTTAAATAAATAAATAAGTCTTAAAAAAACAAAAAAGTGATAAAGATATGAAGAATCTGTCTGATGGAATTAGGAATTAAAATTCAACAGGGGTATTTACCTAAAGCAAGTTATTTGATCTGTAAAATAGTTGTCAGCTTTGAATCCCTAATACATAAAAACAGAACTCGGCATAGCATCACATGCATAACAAAGCACACATGCATGAAACATTTTCAATTGAAATTACCTGTAATTGTTTTCAACTTAATGTTTTATTTATTATTTTTGGAATACATTTTTTAAAATTAAAAAACCTGTGTTTTAATTGGTCAGCGTTGGTAAGAGTTTGTTACAAAACTGGGAGAGAAGGCCTGGGGAATATGAGTGGAGTGGGTCCACTAAGATGGCAGCACTGGGGCCAGTGCAGCACAGAGCCTGGTGGTGGGCGATCTTCATTCCGTGAGGGCTTCAAGCCCTCTCAAACAGTCGTTCAGAGGAAAGGGTCCCTCTGAGTAGGGAAGCTGCCCTACTCCTTGGCAATGACAAAGGTCTTCTCCAACTAGATCTTGCCCCAAGCAGAAATGACCATATTTTTCAGGGGTTTGTCCCCAGTCTGTCCTCGTGCTCTCTACCTTCCACACCACCTCCATGCCCTCTAGAACTTTGCCAAACAATGCGTGTTTGCCATCCTTCCAGGGCTTCTCGTTGTGGTGATAAAGAACCAGGAGCCATCACTGTCTGTCTGCACTGGGCATGCTCCTCCCCCAGCCGGGTCAGTAGTATGTCAACTTGAAATTCTGGTCGGGGAAGCATCCCCATAGATTCTCTTTCCTCCTGTGCTCTCTCCCCTGGTGAAGCTTCCACCCTGGACCATCAAGTCCTGAATTTCACAGTGGAATTTGCGGTTTTGTAGCTTTCTCTCCTGTAGCTAAAACTACAAATTTATCCTTTGTTTTTGGAATAGTCTTTCAAACAGACCATAGACAACCTGTCCTATGTCTTCATCTACAATTTGTAAGTCAAAGTCCACCTTGATGGTGACTTCTGGCCTCTTGTTCCCATTGACCTGAGAAAGCCCTGGCTGCAGCTCGATGAAGACAAAGCCCACCATGAATGCAGCAGCAAAGAACACCTTGAGGTGCTGTTCCAAGAGATGCAGCATCTCAAATAACATATTTTTCACTTTACAGTATAGTCAACAGCTTAATGGCCAATAGAACAGATGTAGATATATAGATATATAAAGAATAGAACAAATACAAAGTAAAAAGACTATAGTTCAGCATAAAATATAGGCAAGGGGTACAAACAATAGTCAAATGAAAAGACATTTAATTTCATTCACATGAAGTGAATTTTAAAATAGTCACCATGTAATTTTTAGATTTTTATTAAAAATGTTAAAAATTTGGGGCCGGCTTTTTTGTGGTGCAGCAGGTTAAAAGCCCTGGCTTGAAGCTCCGGCATCCCATATGGGCACCGGTTCTAGTCCCGGCTGCTCCTCTTCCAATCCAGCTCTCTACTGTAGCCTGGGGAAGCAGTGGACGATGGCCCAAGTGTTTGGGCCCCTGCACCCTCATGGGAGACCTGGAAGAAGCACCTGGCTCCTGGCTTCAGATAGGTGCAGCTCAGACCGTTGCAGCCAGTTGGGGAGTGAACCAACAGAAGGAAGACCTTTTTCTCTGGCTCTCCCTCTCACTGTCTGTAACTCTAACTCTCAAATGAATAAATAAAATCTTTAAAAATGTTAAAAATTTTAATACACAAGATGAGGTATGAGGAATCATCCTAGAGACCAGAGGTAAACTTTCAATTTCATTTTGTTTTGTATCAACTCAGTTCTTATAAGGTGATACATGGGTGTAGAAAGTAAAGGTAGATTGATTTCCTTTAAAAATATGGGTTCCACAGAAGAAGAGACCCCATAAAAGTTTTCCACCTTATTTTCCACAAGGACATTACCTGCAATAGATACACACAAAATATGGGAAAATGGTTTATTCACCTAAATCCAATCGATATCTATACAATGCTCCTGCCGGCTGGTGCTGTATGGAAGGTACTTTGGCTTACTTGAGAAAGTTACCATTTTAATTTTACGAGGATTTCCTGAGGAAGGATTCGCTGATGTACACAATGGTGTGTAGGCTAGGCCTTTGAAATCTAATAAAAAGTGAAAATATTATATTCAATTTGTCCAAGATACTGCTGTTACTCCAAAACAATCTATATTTACGAACAAGGACAGACAAACCAAGAAAAAGGCTAGCTTTTAATAAAACTAATACAAGAAGTAATAAAGCAAATGAAATTTCTAATAAATAGAGTTGTTCATGCTGAACTTGTCTGACTTTGTTGAAGTCATTTAAACCCTGAACGAGGCAAACAGAGAAGAGAAGTTAGTAATAGCTAACAGCTTTGAGCACTTTCTGTGTGCCAGTGTTTTAAGCATCTTGTACAGGTTTCACAGCTTTCTTCTTCAGGGGGTAATGACAGAAGGATATATTGACTATATATTCTGAGCGAGGCATTGTACTAATTAACTTATACGGTATGCATAGTTATCATAACAGCACTCACGCTTGTTCGACTATTATTCTCATTTTTTTAAAATAAGGAAACTAAGGCATAGGGAAATTCAGTGAATGGATTCTCTGCATATGCCAATTAAATTACAGTCAGGGTTGTATCTAGACAATATAATCCCCAAGCTCAAGCTCTGTGTCACTTTCCCGACTAGTAGTCTGAGTTCTTTCTTAATTCCTTTATTCACTCATTTAAAATTTTCTAGCAATATGGTTATTGAGTAATCTACCTTCATGGTATGTAACTACTGAGACTCTGATTTCCATCTTCTGGAGAAGGTCAAAGCATATTTGACAAAACAGGCATAAAAATTCCATCTTTAAAGAAACATTCTTAAGTTTGCTTTGCTCAACATTTTCGATCTTTATTTTTCCAAAGATATCAGTTTGTTTGCAATGCCTACTAACAGCATATGTATACAGGGGATAGAGGAGGTACATATTTGATGCAAAAAATAACATCTTTAGACCAGGACAGAAAACACACTTATGGGACCCAAGTCTACCCTTTAGGGTGCCTCATCCAAGATTTTACAAGTCTCCTTTGGAACCTGGAACTGTGTTGTTGGTTCAGGGGTGGGGCCTACTTAGACACTGGTTACTTTTCTCCCTTTAAGTGTTATCTCTGGCCTTTTACCTCCCTTGTCATATAAAAAAAATAGCGCTGACCAGATATGTTAAGGAGCTTCAAGACATTTGTGCCTAAAGGGTTGTTTCTGGGCCAAAAAGACATAGATTAGAATGTCATTTCTTACCTATTTATGTTCTGACCAGTGTGCCCTCTGGTTTATAGCAGCCAAAGACTGTGGCAGTGGTGGGAGGTATCCTGCTCTCCACACTGAAGCAGTCACTCCAACCAGTGGACCTGGAATGCATCACATGGCAGAATGTCCTAAGAGATTAGAACACTTGTCTGTCTTGGGGACTTCAAGACTGCTCCTTTCACCAAGGGTCTTATCAGACCTGTATACCAGCAGTTTTTTAAAAGGCTGCTTTTTATTTATTTTTCATTCATTCGTTCATTCATTCATTCAGTTTCTATTTTGAGAAACAGTGAGAGACAGGCAGATAGGGAGCAGCATCCCCTGATCCACTACCATATGTAGTGATGAGCCTGCTGGAGCCAGACTGAGCGGAAGCTGGGTGGTGGAAACTCAGTCCAGGTTTCCCATGTAGGTGGCGAGAACTCAGTTATGTGAACAATAACCACTACCTCCCAGAGTCCACACTAGCAGGAAGTTGGAGTCAGAAGCTACCACTAGGAATTGAACTCAGATATTCTGATGTGAGATGCTTGCTTATTAACCACTAACTCAAACACCCACCCTTGTACCAGTGTTTATTGATGTGTGGCTAATGTGGGGATGATTGCTCCTCTGTGTCATTTTTAAGTTTGGTAGAAAAGGTACAGACAGAATTTGTGTAAATAGGACTGCTCCTGTGGGTTGGATGTTGGGAAGCTTTTCCGGATTTACTACTCTGGCCAGGAGAGGAAGGCAGTGGTACTGTCAACAATAAAGGAGATCATGTTTATGGATGCAGTGAATAGGACTGAAAATTTCAAGACAGAATGTTGCTGGAAGATTTGCTGTTCTGCATTAACACTATAAAATTCCAAATAGTTTTTAATAATAATGGAAAAATCTGGAATTTTCTAGGTAAAACATGCATTGTGATCAGCATCAACAAAGCACAATTACAAATTTTGAGAGCATTATCATGAGTTAATATTCTTGGACAAGTGATGCCATGCAACGTGTAATAACAGTTTGTGCCTGTACATTATTCAAATTACATCTGGTCTGTGGCTAGACTGAGCCAGATGCTATTACTGTTTGCCCTCATAACTTAAATATTTAACCCACTCCCACCAATCTTCTGATAATTTCTTCTATAATCAATAGCTTTTGCCCACCTTCTTTGTTATTGCACTCATGAAAATTGAGCTGGACAAGCATGTTTTCATGTTTGCCTCCATGTTTCCTACACAAATTCCTAGGAGTTCCATCTTTATGGGTTGAACACCTAGTAAACCTAGTATTGTTCTAGGCTCATAGCAAATGTTTAAATATGATTTCAACTTTTAGATTATATTGAAATGAACTCAAGTTAATCACATGAACAGTTAGAATCCTTAAGGGTGAGCCAGATCGGTTGAAACCAAGAACAGTTAAGGCAGATTTCTGATTCTACTAATAGTCACAAAGGTGTTACTGACCAAAGTTGAGCCGAAACTTCCCAGAGAGGAAGCCGATTGCTGATATTTAGACATCAAGGGATACTGATATAAACTTGCATTGATCAGTTTACTGTTTGTTCCACAGAGCAGTAACTCTTCAATGAAATATACAGACTTTGATATCTCCCAAGGTGTACAAACAACCACCAAATGGCTGCTTTCACACTGAGAGTATCTGGATCATTGGAAACATTCCAATAATTTCTATTTTATCTCACTTTGTGTTATTTAGATGAGACTAGAAAATGAAAAATTATTAACAATACTAGTAAAAATGACACCTAACAAGTTTAAGCCTGCTTATTAAATGTCAGACTTTACTCTAAAATCCTTATAGTGTGATCCCACTTAATTCTCCTGACAACAGTTATGAAATGAATTATCTCTCACCAGCAAATCCTTATGTCAAAACCCTGAAGCACAATCTGGTGGCATTTAAAGGGAAGGTGGGTTTTTGGAAGGTAGTTAGGGTTAGATGAACTCATGAGATCTGAACCTTAATGATCTGATTCACATGATCAAAGGAAGAGGAACAGAGAGAGTTCAGCCTCTCCCTACCTGTAATGACACAAGGAAATGTTAGCCTTCTGCGGACTAGGAAACAGACTCTTCGAAGGAACCCCATCAGTTGACACCTTGATCTTGAAAGTAAATTTACATACTTATTTTTATTATGTATTATATTATTGTTTAACGCACTCATTATGAGGAATTTTGTTAAAACAGATGTGACAGACTAAGGTAACAAGTTTATGAAGTACCTGGTTCTATAGACCCCATTTTATCATTAAAAAAACTGAGGCACAGTGCTGGGTGTAGCCCAGCTGATTAATCACGCATCTGCGCCAGTGCCACGGCTCAATAGGCTAATCCTCCGCCTTGCGGTGCCAGTACACCGGGTTCTAGTCCCGGTCGGGGCGCCAGATTCTGTCCCGGTTGCCCCTCTCCCAGGACAGCTCTCTGCTGTGGCCAGGGAGTGCAGTGGAGGATGGCCCAAGTGCTTGGGCCCTGCACCCCATGGGAGACTGGGATAAGTACCTGGCTCCTGCCATTGGATCAGCGCAGCCGCGGCGGCCATTGGAGGGTGAACCAGCGGCAAAGGAAGACCTTTCTCTCTGTCTCTCTCTCTCACTGTCCATTCTGCCTGTCAAAAAAAAAAAAAAAAAAAAAAAAAATCACGCGTCTGCTAACTCAACCTCTAACATCTGGTCTCTACACTTGAGGTCTGAAGTCCTATGTTTTAATTTCAGTTCTTTTCTGACTCTCAGAGTTTTACCAAATTGTACAAACTTTCTGAATATCAGGTTTCTCATTAGTGAGATAGGAGTGTATTAGCGGCTTCGTAACTCTTCTCCAAATCAGAGGAGATTTGACATTAAATAAGTGTGTAAACTTTAAAGAACTGTACAGACTCACAGTGTTACCATTAATTCTACATCAAACTATCTTGAACCACCCACAGCTTTCTGAAGGAGCTTTGGCCCCATTCCATATATATATATATATATATGTACATATATATATATTCTCTCAATCATTTTCTAAAGAAATATTCTAATAATTTTGTATATTGGAAATTTTTTCCAAGTACTACATGGCATGTAATTTTGCAGAACATGTATAAAAAACTCCCTTCTTTTTTATTAATGTGGCAATACCCTCATTTTGGCTAGATTAATCTGTGTTCATAATAGAGCTATATTGCATATATTCAATTCAAAAATCTTTAAATACTCACTATAATTAATAGTATCCTAAAAAATTGGAGAGCGGAGTAATGCTAGAAAACATTTAAATATGAACATGAGATTTTTAGAAAAAAGAAAAAGCTATAAATTTTCTCTGCCTATTCTCTAATCCTGTGAAAGCTTTAGCATCATTTCCTTAAAACAATAAGTAAACTACTCATAACTGAAGCTTATGATACTACAGGGTCTTGTTCTGTATAAAATAATCCGTACTTATCAACCAAATAATAATATTAATAACTATAATATATGGAGAATTAATGAAGTGTTGAGCACTGCGTGTCACAGTTGAATTTCATTATGTCATTTAATTTTCACAACGATCCTTCAAAGTGGGTGTCATAATTCCCATTATAGTGATTAGGGATCAGAGGCAATGAGAAGTTACATGACTTTTCCAAGCTTATCCAGCTATTAATTAGCCATTTTTCACACCAAGGCTTTTACTTTAAAATCAATGTTTACTTGCATAAGCACTGTTTGATTGACTAATGAACTCTAATGAACAATAAAATTTTAATTTTTCCTGTTGTTTAATTTAGCTCTACCTAACGGAGGAGGATGTGAAGCTGTAGTTGGCTAGTACATTAAACTCCTCCAGCTTCTTATCAGTCTTCCTTCTGCTCTTCTACTATAGAAAGGGTAAGATGCATATTTACTTTCTCAAACATATATACTTTCTCAGCATTTCTAGCAGTTAAAGTAAGCACAACTTTAGTCAATGAAATATGGGCAGACATTTGCTAGGGGCAATTTGGGAAAAAATATTTTCCACTATAAACACAGATACAGCTAGTATCACTTAGGATCACTGTTTATCTAAGTCTTCTTACCATGAATGTTGACGTGATGACATGGTGCATTGAGCTGGGATAACCGTTCTTCACCCATAAGGTAAAGGAAAAAAAACCTCAAGGATGTAGTATCTGTCATTCTGAACTATTGAAATAAAATATTTTCATGCCTCCACCTTCTTGAACAAAAAGTTAAACTATTGTTGATGAAATCTACTATAAATCAGGTAATGTATTAATTAAAATATTTATGATTAATATATGAAAGTATTGAGAATTTTGTAGATCTCAGTAGAAAAGTGCTGCAATATTGTTTGCAAAAAGGAAATAAAAATTTTTTATTTGATAAAAATGAACTGAATGAGTAATTTATACCAGACATGTTTAGGAACCACGAAACTTACAAAGTTAAATAAAAAATGCCACCTTTATGATCAAAGCTCTTACAACATATTAAGGACTCATTAAGATAAAATTCATATAGTCTCTACTACATCTACTTTTCTCCTGAATGTATTCAATTTACTATTAGGGACAATCTATGTTTTTCTCAAGAAAAAAAAATTCTCCTATGGTAGATTGAATTTCTGGCCTCAATTTTTCATTCTTTGCTGTGGTTCTATCCTTAAAATAGCTCCTTCTGCAGGCAGGGTAGCATTCTTGCCCATAGGCTTTGGTCTCTGCCATTTGACCTTGTCTTATCTATGTTAGTAGAGATGATATAAAGAGAAATGGTCTTCAATAACAAGTTTTATTATGTTGACCTTTGGTCATTACCTGAGTATCCCACTGTTTCCACGAGGAGAATGAGAGATACGTGAAGCAAATCTCATCTAAGTAAGCAGGATGGGCTATGGCAAGACCAGCTGAATGCTGCTGAGATGAAGGATTAACATACATGATTATGCTCAAGAGTTACAGAAGTAGACAGTAGGAGATATCTCTTCCAATCTCTGTTTATATCATTTGAGTGGAACTGGTAGCATCATAGGCTACAGGACTGGGCACTTATTCAGTGTATTAAATTCCCTCACCTTAGTGTTTAATTTATAAATAGGATTATCACCATTTATAAACTTTTCAAATTAGTTCAGTGGCATTTTGCAATTACAATATTTAATCTGTATTACCCTGAGGTCTCTTAGCACTAAGAATTGCATAAATTTATAATTGCTTGGGATCACATAGAGACAATTCAAGGAAGGAAGACCACACTAAAGAAAATACCCCAAAATAGAAAGAAAAAAATCAGATCCTGGTAACATTAGGAAAGTTTCTGGGTCCATTTCCCTTTAAGTGTTTTATTTCTTCAAGTGATAAGCTTTCTTTCTTACTGGGATCATTTTCAGTGAGACTTCTGTTGTTTGCTGCAAATAACAGGAGACCCCAGAACTTTCAAGAATTACCAAATATAGAACATAGAAAACTTAATACCACCAAAAAGTAAATGAATTTTCCTTGGATGGGTGGTATTTAGTTTGGTATTCAAGGAAGATTTTAAATAAAGATGGGATTTTGACCATTAGAATTAAGAAAGATTATATTCTAGTAGAAAAAAAAATAAGTAAATTCAAATAGCAATATGTTCTAGGAACTTTGATCAATTTATTTTGACTAAAGTGTATGGAGGCTAGAAACAAAGAAGTGGGAGATAAATTAGAACCATAATTCAAAGATTTGAAGATCCAAATAAGGGTTTTGTGTTTATTGTACACTGAAAGATTCTCAGGAGAGAGATTACATGATTAGAACTAGATAGAATGTATTCACTTGGTAGAATTTATTCAATAGTCTACATGAACGTAAGGACAATTGTAAGGTCAGTGTCCATCATCTTTTATAGAGTGTTGGTACATACTAGAAACTTAATATTTTTGAATATTATATTGAATGAGATGTTTCAACATTGTAAATGAAAAGGAAAGAAGCCTAAACTAGATAAACAGGCAATTCAAAGAGAGGGAGAAGGTGAAATAGTCCAATAGATTCAACAGCATTTGCAAACTGAAGGAACATAGGAGCTACATAAGAGGTTACATAAAATTATTGTTGAAGAAAAGATAATTTATGAGGTAACAAGACATTTCATTTTGTCAAAACATTATAGTATTACGTTAGCTTAAACCAAGTAAATTTCTTCCCAGATGAACACAAGGTTTTTGTATATTCATGAAGTTGCTTTTTTACAAATTGAAGTTGGAATTTTATGTTCACAAAGACAACAAAACAATAATGTTCCTAGGAGAAGCTGCAAGAAGAGTTGGTGCTCAAAGAAGCTTTTTTTTTCTTTCTTTCCAAATCAATGAAAATAATATCTAAATAAGAAATACATTTCCAATTGTTCCCATTGAGGTATACTGGAAATAAGATTCTGGCATGATATATAGAAACCATTTGAAACTCTTGAAAATTTTACTAAATGCTTTGGGAACACCACCTCAACTGCCTCTTTGATAGTCATGTTAATTAAATTTATTTTCCAAGAGAAGTAGTTATACTTTGACATGCACCAAAACAACCTTCCAGTTTATAACGGTGGCAGAAATAGACTATTTTGGGATTTCATGTTTCTTAAATCAGTAGATTGTGCTAAGAAATGACTAATCTTTATACGGTTCTCTTGTTCAATGTTCAAAATGAAAGCAAATGTTTTGTGTTTTGCTTTAAAAGATTTATTTATTTTATTTGAAAGGCAGAGTTACAGAGAGAGAGAGAAGGGGAAGACAGAGAGATCTTTCATCTACCGTATTACCCCCCAAAACTGCCACAATGACCAGGGTGGGGCCAGGCTAAAGCCAGGAGCCAGGCACTCCTTCCAGGTCTCACATGTGGCTACAGGGGCTGAGGGACTTGGTCCATCTTACTCTCCTTTCCAGGAACAACAGCAGGGAGCTGTATTGGAAGGGGAGAAGCCAGGACTCGAACTGGCACTCATAAGTGATGCTGGTGCTGCAGGCCAGGTTTTTAACATGCAGCGCCAAAACGTCAATCTGGAAAACAAATATATTTAATGGCATTCACACGTCACTTAAAAACTTGTGTTTATTATTGAACATCCCATTCAGATTAGCTTGCACAAGTTTAGGTTCTTCCAGACATGACACCTGGCCATTCTAGAATGGAATAGTATCAATACTTTGTGAATTTACATTGAAGGTAAGTGCACAAAGAACTCTATTAGGAATGATAATTGATAATTACCTGGACCTTCTGAGCTGATTTCCAAATTGGGAGGCCCATATAAATGCATTATTCTTTTAGTTCATAATGACATTTGCTCCCTCCCCTACACACAATTTCTCTGTTGACATCTGAAAGAGACCTACTAAGATTGGCAAGTCACAATGAGATAACGGATTTACTAAGCTTTACCCTCAGCATAGTGACACTGACAGCCTGCCAAATTAGTTCAGGGCACAGTTTATTACAGGCCAAATATTTATCTCACTTTGAGGCAAAATAAAGCAAGCATATAGATTACTAACCATGTTTCTCATTTAATAACTAACCCTTTGATCCACACACAGGCATTATTTGTATCTAGAAGTGTTAGAGACCTTTATAATATGTAAATACCTATACTCATTACTAGTTTAGATGAAACAAATTCTTATTAACAGTATTTGTGATGATGCTTTCTTAAATGAATATGTTTACAAGTTTAGGTTCACAGCTTCTGGATAGTGGTAGAGTCCATTCTTCCAGCAAGAGTTGACAGCTGAATGTCTATTATATCTGAGATTCACTAAAATTGTGGTATATTTGATCACTACAAATTGTATACATGTTTCAGAGTATCACATTGTATCTCATAAATATATACAATTATTATATACCAATTATAAAGCAAGAATTTAACATTTATCTCAATTTCTGACTTTCCTTAAATCTGCTAAGTGATTATAAAATTTTATGGTATCTAATCAATTGCTTACCCTATAATCACATAATATTTTTTCTAGAGAAAATTTTTAAATAAACCTTTGAACAATATTTTATATCCTTCTGAATTTTAATTATGTTAGAACTGCATTATAAGGACTACTTTATTACGGAAAAATCAGTACAGTGAAATATATATGTAGACCTATTATGTTTGTGAATAGCTTTGCAGAGGTTGGTAAAAATAATTGGACATAAGGAAGGACTTTCTTAAAAGTCATTGTTAAGGATGGGTGTCCCACATTTGAGCAAATAATAGAACTGTGTCTAGAAGTTCAACACAATTAGAAATTGACAAATATTGAAAAAGTTAATGTCAAGTACAATATCTGCCTACAACTAAATAATACCATGAGGACACTGAGTAGAGTTGATTACATCAACTGATTTCCAACCTTTCAAACTTTATTTGTGCCCTGAATAGTGCAGCCCTGTAGTCTTTGAACTTTTGTCAGCTAAGACGTCATCCAGTGATTTTACCCCAGTGTTGTTAATTTAGTGTAATCTTTGGAAGTTTATTCAAATTCAGATACTTGATGAGAAATTTGTTAGTAATCCTACTAAGGATCATTTTTTATGTGATCGATAATTTCTGTCCTGTGAAAATTATCTTATTTATTAACTTGAATAGTTTAATTATAATGTGTCTTGGTGTAGGTCTCTAAGTAAATCCAACTTGGAGTCTGTTGAGCTACTGGATGTTTATATTCATGTCCTTAATGGCATTAAGGAAGCTTCAGATAGTCCTTTTACACTTTTCGGTCTCTCTCTCTCTCTCACTCTACTGCTTCTGAAACTCCAGCAATACATATGTTGGTACACTGACGGTGCCCCCAAATCCCTTAGGCTTTGTTGACATTTTTTCAACATCTTTTCTATTCTTCAGACTTAGTACTTCCTACTGTTTTATCTGCAGTTTCTCTTATTCTTTCATCAAAACACTCAACTTCGCTTTTGATTCCTACTTCTGAACTTTGCATTTCAGTTGTATTTTCAGCACTAGAATTTTTCAATTTATTTTTAAGTTTTCTCTTTGTTTACATTTCTACTTTTTTCTATAGATAATTTTATCGACATTGCATCTTATTTTTTGGAGGCTCTTTAAAATAGTTGTTAGTAGATTTATCATCAACTGTTTTTCAGTGACATACTCTGTTGATAACTTATTTCTTGTTTCTTTGTTTGCCTTAGATTTTGTTGAAAACAGAACATTTGAATCTAGTAATCTGTTAAATCTGAAATCAGAGTTTCTACCTTTTGCAGAGTTCATTGCTTTTGCTTCCATTTTTGTTTTTGTGTTATTTCCATACCAAAGACTACCCTGAGGTATAAACTGAAGAACTTGCCAGATCTCTTCTTTGCCTACGTCTGCATGTGTGCAGTTATATGCTGATTTCTTACATCTATGTGTCTACTTTTCATTAAAGTAGTCTTCGGAATCTTGCTCCAAAGCAGAAAAAGAATGCATGCAAATGGAAAAATAAAGGGATTAACATGCTAAATCTCCTGGCATCATTTTAGATAAAAGAGACAGGAGCATGGTTAGTGTAACAATGAAAGGAAGTGCAAAATAATTACCACTTCTTTTTGAGTTCATATTTATTATCAGAAGAAGCAATCAACATCATAGCACAGATCCTGCATGTTGGGAGTACAGTTTCTCCCCACTATGGTTCCCTCAAGCTGTGTAAGTTACTTCTGTAACACACACACAGCTTCCTGTCACAGAGCTGAAGGGTGGGGATTGGTAGTTGCTACTGTGCTGGGGGTTTAAATATAACAAAATTGACCATAATTTACCATACAGGCTTTCCTCTGCAAATTTCTTTTTTTAAACTTTTATTTAATGACTATACATTTTCAAAGTATAGATTATGGATTACAATGGCTTTTTCTCCCAATAACTTCCCTCCCACCTGCAACCCTCCCGTCTCCAACTCCCTCTCCCATTCCATTATCAAGATTAATTTTCAATAATCTTTATATACTGAAGATCAACTTAGTATATATTAAGTAAAGATTTCGTCAGGTTGCACCCACACAGAAACATAAAGTGTAAAATACTGTTTGAGTACGAGTTATAGCATTAAATCACAATGTACAACACATTAAGGACAGATCCTACATGAGGAGTAAGTGCACAGTGACTCCTGTTGTTGACTTAACAAATTGACACTCTTGCTTGTGGCTTGTTCCTCTGTAAGTTTCAAATATTTATTGAACTCCATAATTCCAAAATAGTTGTAGCCAGGGTTCCAGCTGTATAATTATTTCTGGGGCTTCCTACTCTGCTACCTTCCTAGGATCTGCATCTTCATTTCTTTCTTAGGGTGAAATCCTTTATAACTGGGTCATTAATTTGAAGTTGAAGTCAATTTGTTGTCACAAGGCCCTCAAGGTGGCTGTTCTCAGTTGTCAGTGGTTTGTCCATGTCATTAGCACTGCAAAATGAGAGATTTAGTATTATCTTCTCCTCTCTGATTCAGTAAATTCTGTCAAAACAAAATAATGCTTATGAATGTTGCATGTTTTTATTTACTGTTTCTTTTGCCAGTCATTCATTCTGTAGCTCTGATTTATATTGGTATAATTTTCCTTTTGGCCTAAATAACTTTTAGGATTTTGTAGTGCCCCTCCTCTGCAATGAATTCTTTCAGTGATGTAGGTGAGGTAGTAAGCGGTGAGCATGAGAGGGAGCTAAGGGCTGCCAGTGCTCAAGCCATGTACACTTCCCACACTCCATCACCTTCCCTGTGATTCAGCATGACTGAGGACTTGCCATTCCCACTCCACCACACAGCTAAACCTCGCTTAACATCATGATTCAGGTATGATAACACTTTATGGGTCTGACCACATGTGCTGCAGGTCAACCACAAATCAGGCCTCTTTTGAATCTTCAATCAGGCCTTGCCCTGAGCACCACCTCCACCTTTCAAAGGCTGACCCCACTCTGGGTGTGGTTGATTGTCTCTCTTCAAGTTGCTGGAACTCACATCTGAGTGTGTACTATCCTTTTGCCTTGCAATAAATCCTGTTCTTCCTCTCACTTTGTAAAAAATAAAATAAATAAAGCAACAAGACACTTCTGAAAAGCAATTGCCCTCACACCTGAATGTGTAAAGATCTACAGCTCTCCTCCCAAGAGTTGATTAGATATCTTCTTTTCAAGGAAAAATATTAACAAGGTTTATGAGAAAATATTTTGGAATACTGTGTTACAGTTTTATATGAGTCAACTTTCAGTGCGATACTTTTGATCATTTAAAAAAAAAAAACAAAAAACATTTTGCTTCCCAGAAAGGGGATGAAAATGTCATCATGGAACTTCCAGACCTCGCCCATAAAAATCACTCCTACTCATTTGAGCTTTCCTAGCTGCAGTACCAGAAATCATGGAGAAGAGAGGAGCTGTTCCCTCTTGCTTTTCCTGATCCAGAGAAGCTGAGTGTATAATAAAGTGATTTTAAAATGCCAAAAAATTATTCTGCCTCCAGAAGTCTTCTATATAGAAATGCAATTTATTGAACTTAAATTGTACTATGTGTCCAAAATGCTCTTCCCTCAAGTTTTTACCCATTAAGTGCAATAATGATATATCTATATTTTACCACTATGCACATATTCATATCTCAGAACTCCAATTAGAATTTCTTCTCTAAAGAAAAGATCATATTGAATGCCTTAGAAACTAATTGGTTTATAAGTGAATGATGAAGTTAAAAGTGCTCCTTTACATAAAATGGAGAGATAAGCAAAAGCTTAGTTAACAAATGAATTTCATTATACATTTATGAATGTATGACTGGACACATCCATTAATGTGCATACATATGTATATATAAGCCAGTAATATCTACCTGAACATCGATAGTAACTACATTTATATAGTACTATTATTTAACATATTATTCATGAATTGATAGTGCCAATAGTAATGTCTCATAAATGTGTGTGGTCTAACTGGATCTATAATTGTTTCTAAAACTATATTTATGTCAAAATATTCCTTAATATTAAGAGCAGTAAATGCGGTTCAAAATTGTAGTTTATACTACATTCTGCATGATAGAAAGCAAAATCACTACGATTCCTCAGGAAATAAATTTCCTAAATGAAGTTTTCTCAGTCTAGAAACCAGAAATCAGTATTGGTAAAAACCAATCCAAATGATCCTGAAATCTCAATAAAATGAAAATTTAAATAAACAGTAGCTGGTGTTGAGTTTTCTGAGATAGTGACTTGAAAAGTACAATGCTATAGCAATTCTCTTTCATTATAGTAAATATTATGATAATATTAATGCCCATATTTTGTTCCATGCCAAACTAAATGAAAGATAGAAAACCAAAAAATTGTTTTGAAAGCAAAAACAAAGGAAATTTAATGAAATTTGTAATCTTCCTCCACAGAAATGGCTCAGAATTGGAATAGGCTTCCCATTTGAAATTAGGACTTTGGGAAGTGCTAAAATAAGCTATTTTGGGCACTTATTTTATATGCTTTCTAATGTACTCTGAATTTCATACAAACACCTTCAACTAAATTCTCAAATGACCAACAGTCAAAGGAAGAGGAATTTTATTTGTGTGAGTGTAAAATAATGGGATATTTTCCATTAATTCTAAGCCATTTCGTTTACTACCCTGAAATAAATTTTATTTTTATATATCCCTAATCAAAATTCTTAGGTAAAAGACATTAGAAAGAAAACAGCCAATTTTTATATTTTTGAATTTTTTATAATTTAATATTTTAAATTTATTTTTATTTGGAAGAAGAAGTAAGAGAGAGATGGTGGAATGGAGAGAGAGAGAGAGACAGGGAAAGGGAAGGAGAGAGAGAGAGAGAGAGAGTCCTTCTATCTGCTGGAAAGCTCACAAAAGCCAAGACTGGCAAGACTAGGCTAGGCCAAAGGTAGGAGCCTGGAACTCAATCCAGGTTTCCCACATGGATGACAGTGACTCAAACACTTAAGCCATCACCTGCAGCCTCCCAGGGTAAATATTAGCAGGAATCTGGAATTAGTAGCAGAGCTGGGAATCACATCCAAATACTCCATCATAGAATGTAAGCATTCAAAGTGACATCTTAAGTGCTATGCCAAAAGCCTGATCTGATAGCTTTTTGACAAGAGTCAATAGAGATTAAAAATAAATATTTAGCTTGCTAATTAAAATATCAAAAGTATAGGTTGGGAATGCATTCACAAATGTAAAATGATTTTTGAGTAATGCTCAATGTTGACTTAATGCAAGTATGTGGTAAGAGGCTAATTGGCATTGGAAGAAAAAAATTGCCATGCTAATATTGCAAAAGGAAGAAAATTGATAACAAATATTGAGAACTACAAAAGGTGAACACCTGTTAAAAGAACAAACGACTTATTTAGACAAGGTCATAGTCAAAGTGGAAGTTTTCTCCTCCCTTTAGAGAAAGGTATCTCTTTCTTGGATGGCCCATTCTTTCCACTGGGATCTTACTCACTGAGATCTTTTATTTAGGTCTTTTTTTTATTTTTTTTTATTTTTTGCCAGAGTGTCTTGGCTTTCCATGCCTGAAATACTCTCATGGGCTTTTCAGCTGGATCCGAATGCCTTTAGGGCTGATTGTGAGGCCAGAGTGCTGTTTAGGACATCTGCCATTCTATGAGTCTGCTGTGTAGCTTGCTTCCCAGGTTGGATCGTTCTCTCCCTTTTTGATTCTATCAGTTGGTATTAGCAGACATTAGTCTTGTTTTTGTGATCCCTTTGACTTTTAGACCTATCAGTGTGATCAATTGTGAACTGAAATTGATCACTTGGACTAGCGAGATGGCATTGGTACATGCCACCTTGATGGGATTGTATTGGAATCCCCTGGCACATTTCTAACTCCACCATTTCGGGCAAGTCAGATTGAGCATGTCCCAAATTGAGGAGGTACCTTTCTCTGAAGGGAGGTGAGAACTTACACTTTGATTATGACCTTTTCTAAAAAAGATCGGAGTTGGCGGATTCAAAAGGCTTCCATAGCCTTGTCAACTCATGACAAGAGCCTAGGGGGATTACTGATGCCATAAACAAGAGTGTCAATTTGTTAAGTCAACAACAGGAGTCACTGTGCACTTACTCTCATGTAGGATCTCTGTCCTTAATGTGTTGTACAATGTGATTTAATGCTATAACTAGTACTCAAACAGTATTTTTCACTTTGTGTTTCTGTGTGGGTGCAAACTCATGAAATCTTTCCTTAAGGCACGGAGCGAAGGGTCTGTGGCCAGCGCGGCGCTCAGCTGAGGGATGAGTGCATGCACTCACAGAGCCTTGACCTCCGCATTTGCCTGGAATGGATTGTAAAGAGATGGATTTGTATGAGGACTACCAGTCCCCGTTTGATTTTGACACAGGCATGAACAAAAGCTACCTCTACCTCTCTCCTAGCGGGAATGTTTCTCCACCCGGATCTCCGACCCTTCAGGAATGCGGTCTGTTGAGGACGGACACAGTGCCTGAGGAAGCAGAAGATGCCGCGGCCACCACCAGTGCCACCGAGACGCTGTCTGAGGAGGAGCAAGAAGAGCTGAGAAGGGAACTCGCCAAGGTAGAAGAAGAAATCCAGACTCTGTCTCAGGTGTTAGCAGCAAAAGAGAAGCATCTAGCAGAGATCAAGCGGAAGCTAGGAATCAACTCACTGCAGGAACTAAAGCAGAACATTGCCAAAGGGTGTCAAGATGTGACGGCAACGTCTGCGTACAAGAAGACATCTGAAACCTTGTTTCAGGCTGGGCAGAAGGCTTCTGCTGCATTTTCGTCTGTTGGCTCGGTCATCACCAAAAAGCTGGAAGACGTAAAAAACTCCTCAACCTTCAAATCCTTTGAAGAGAAAGTTGAAAACTTAAAGTCTAAAGTAGGAGGAACCAAGCCTGCTGGTGGGGATTTTGGAGAAGTCTTGAATTCGACTGCAAATGCAATGCCACCTCTGGGGAGCCGGTTCCAGAACAGACACAGGAGGGCCTGTGAGATTCCTACCTTTGTTCTGCTACCCACTGCCAGATGCTGCGAGCGAGATCCAAGCACATCTTGTCAACATTCATCGCCAAGGATTTCTACCAGATGTGCTCTTATTTAGCTTTACATATTTCTTTGACCAAATAGTTTGTGGTTTAAACAAAATGAGAGTACCTTCACCTGTATTCCTGGAAAGCATCCTTTAATGTACATTCAGGGCCCTTTATTGAGGAAACGTTTATGAAAACACTTGTAGTATGTGAGGACACTCACTAGAATAATCTAAGACTGTGCAAGCTATCTTAATTGCGTTCCTATTTTACAAAAATTGTTCTGGATGCCAGATTGATCTTTGTCTTCTATGACATTTTCTTTTTTGAACCTCTGTATATTTGATTCCTAACTAAAATTGTTTTGATTTTTCTGAATCTTGGTTATTAAAAATTATGGTATTGTTTTCGTTATCTCCAAGGGAAGAACTACTAGCTGTAAAAAATATTTTTGGATAAACACTGTTTTGGTGTAAATTATGTATCTTGGTATCTGCTGTCACCAGACTAAACAGCTCTACATACAATTTGTTCTAGTTTTGTAAGTGACACTGTGTACAGTAATTCAAACTACTGGTGACTTGAGAGTGAAATCCCCTACTTCCTTGTTTATCAACATTTATGACAGTAACCATTTCAATGTACTGGTTATTCTACTTACATCAACTTAATTTTTTAAAAACATTCAAATTTTAATTTCAGAGTAAGCTGACAAAATTCAGTCTGAATCAAGCATACTGTATTATCAGTAAGTTGAAATATGTGTACTGTCATGGATGTTCAATTCAAAAGCCTGCAAGTTGTTTTTTGTTTGTTTGTTTGTTTGTTTGTTTTTTTGTAAGCTCTGGTTAGCTATAGAAATGCTAAAATCAATGCCATTAGGGACAACATTACTGTGTTCAGGTAATCTATTTAGCACCATTTTAACTAAGCACACACAAAGTTCTATGACTAATATAACTTGAAAATTTTGTATACTGAGCAGTTGATTTTAATTCCTGAGACTGGAATGCATTAATAAAAATCAACTCATCATTTTGTCCTTATTTGTTTTCTATGTGTTAGAAATGATAAGATTATACTGTAGACATTGCAAAAATAAAAAAAAAAGAAATCTTTACTTAATATATACTAAATTGATCTTCAGTATATGAAGATTATTGAATCTTGATGAGAATGGAATGGGAGAGGGAGAAGCTTATGGGAGGGTTGCGGGTGGGAGGGAAGTTATTGGGGGAAAAAGCCATTGTAATCCATAAGCTGTACTTTGGAAATTAATGTTTATGAAATAAAAGTTTTAAAAAAAAGAACAAATGACTTTTATCATATGAATTGGTCTTTGGAAACTATTTGTTGTAATCAAGGGGCCAGTGTTGTGACACAATGGGCAAAGCTGATATCTGTAATGCCTGCATCCCATGTGAGTGTGGGCTCAAGACCTGGCTTCTCCACTTAGGACCCAGCTTCCTGCTAATGACCTGGGAAAGCAATGGAAGATAACCCAAGTGCTTGAGCCCCTGCCACCCACTTGGGAGAGCCAGAAGAAACTGCTGACTCTTGGCTTCAACCTGGCTCAGCCCTAGCCATTGTGGCCCCCTGGGGAGTGAGTGAACTTGAGGATCAATCTCTTGCTCTCCATCTCTCCCCCCAAATCTGACTTTCAAAAAAAGAAAAATCTTTAAAAAAATACCCACAAGATCATGTAGTGTAAATTCTACCAGCACTTGAATTAACAGCACAGTTTCAGTCATGTTTTCCTCTGTTATTCACTCAATAAACTTTTAGTTAGCACTAAAAATGCGTCAATCATGCTAAGTACATCAAAAAGAAGTTGAATTAAGTCAGCCACAGGAGCGTGTAGGCACATTAGAAAATTAAGATTCCTTGTTTAGATATAGGGATACAAAGATGTGTGGACAATTAAGGAAGTAGTGAAAGTATGGGTTTCAAAATAAATTCTTGAGGGATCTGGAAACAGAATCCCTCTAAGTTGACGGACAGGGGAAGGGCATTTCATGAAAGAAAGTAGTGATGAGACACACATGAGAGTAGTAACATGGATTATGAAGAACTTCAAAAGGTCTGTAATTTTTGGAACAATGAGAATAAGGTAGAGAGGTGACTTACAGAAATAGCAACACATAAGGGGGCGCTGTGTGACATGTTAAGGGGTATGAAAGTTATTCTCATGTGAGAAAACATTACAGGGATTTAAATTCCAAGATTCCTTTAATTAAAAACTTCTCTAAAGAATACATTAGAAGAGAACAAGGTTAGAGGCAGGAGACACACCAGACAGTTCTTGCTATTCCAAGAAAGACATAGCAAAACCTAAATAAGGAAGAAGCTATAGTAGCAGCAGCAGTAACAGCAGTCATAGTACTCGTGATTGGAGTAGCTGGTATTGAGGCAGATCAGCTTAATAAATATTTAGGAGATAAAAATATATTTGATAGACACAATGCAATAACAATAAAAATCCCAGCAACCTTTTTTATGAATATTGGTAAACAAATCCTAAAGTTTATGTAGAAAAGCGAAGGACTTGAAATTGCCAACATCCTAATTAAGAAGAACAAAGCTGGAAAATTGGCACTTACCGACTTTAGGACTCAGTGTGAATCCACAGCCATCACAAAGAGCGGTCATAAAGAAAGAACATACCTTTAGATCAATGGCATAGAAGAGGGAGTCCAGAAATAGACCCGTACAAATATACTGAACTGATCTTTGACAAAAGAACAAAAGTAGTTCAGTGGAGAAAAGTCAGTGTTCTCAACAAATGTTGCTGAAATAATTTACAATCATATGTAAAAAGAGGGAAAAAAGAATTCAGACCCAGGCTTTGCTCTATAAAATTTACTCAAACTGTCCCATAAAGCTAAATATAATGGAATGAAAAACATTTTTAAAAAGTCAACAATTCTCTTGAAAATTAATCATGATGTGAAGGGGAAGGGGAGAGGGGAGCGTTGTGGGTGGGAGGGAAGATACGGGGGGGAAGAGGCTATTGTGGTCCATAAGCTGTACTTTGGAAAAAAAAATCAACAATTCTTAATACTGGAGAGGATGCTGTGTAAAAGAACTGTATCATTCATTGTCTTTGGAAGGTAAAATAAAATATTCATTTTGTAGGATAATTTAGTAGTTCTTTACATAGCTAAACATAATATTCACATATGGTCCAGAAACTTGCTTTCTAGTTGTTTTTTCTTTTTTAATTTTTTCTTAACTTTTATTTAAAATATAAATTTCCAAAGTACAGCTTTTGGATTACAGTGGCTCCCCCACCCCATAACTTCCCTCCCATCTCCCTCTCCCTCTCCCATTCCATTCACATCAAGATTCATTTTCAATTATCTTTATATACAGATCAATTTAGGATATATTAAGTAAAGATCTCAACAGTTTGCACCCATACAGAAACACAAAGTGTAAAGTACTGTTTGAGTAATAGTTATAGCATTAATTCACAATGTGCAACACACTAAGGACAGAGATCCTATATGGGGAGTAAGTCCACAGTGACTCCTGTTGTTGATTTAGCAAATTGACACTCTAGTTTATGGCATCAATAATCACCCTAGGCTCTTGTCATGAGTTGCCAAGGCTATGGAAGCCTTTTGAGTTCACCAACTCTGATCATATTTAGAAAAGGTCATAATCAAAGTGGGAGTTCTCTCCTCCCTTCAGAGAAAGGTACCTCCTTCTTTGATGGTCCGTTCTTTCCCCTGGGATCTCACTCACTGAGATCTTTCATTTAGGGTTTTGTTTGTTTGTTTGTTTTTGTTTTGTTTTGTTTTTGCCAGAGTGTCTTGGCTTTCCATGCCTAAAATACTCTCATGGGCTTTTTAGCCAGATCCAAATGCCTTAAGGGCTGATTGTGAGGCCAGAGTGCTGTTTAGGACATCTGCCATTCTATGAGTCTGTTGTGTATCCTGCTTCCCGTGTGGGATCGTTCTCTCCCTTTTTGATTCTATCAGTTAGTACTAGCAGACACTAGTCTTGTTTATGTGATCCCTTTGACTCCCAATTCTATCATTGTGATCAATTATGAACTGACTGATCACTTTGACTAGTGAGATGGCATTGGTACATGCCACCTTGATGGGATTGAATTGGAATCCCCTGGTACTTTTCTAACTCTACTGTTTGGGGCAAGTCCGATTGAGCATGTGCCAAACTATACATCTCATTTAAAAAAAAATAATTTTTTTCCAGGCAGAGTTAGACAGTGAGAGAGATAGAGAGAGACAGAAAGAGTTATAGACAGTGAGAGAGAGACAGAGAGAAAGGTCTTCCTTCCGTTGGTTCACTCCCCTCATGACCGCTATGGCCGGCACTGTGCCAATCCGAAGCCAGGAGCCAGGTACTTCCTCCCAATCTCCCATGAGGGTGCAGAGACCCAAGCACTTGGGCCATCCCCCACTGCCCTCCCGGGCCACAGCAGAGAGCTGGACTGGAAGAGGAGCAACTGGGACTAGTACCCGGTGCCCCAAGTTGGATTAGAACCCGGGGTGCCAGTGCTGAAGGTGGAGGATTAGCCAAGTGAGCCAAGGCGCTGACCATCTAGGTGTTTTTTCAATTAAGTTGAAAACATATGCTCACACAAAAATAGGCACATAGACATTTTAAAAAGATTTACTTATTTATTTGAAAGTCAGAGAGATAATTACACACACACACACACACACACAGAGAGAGAGAGAGAGAGGTCTTCCATCCATTGGTTCACTACCCAATTGGCTGCCATGACTGGAGCTGTGCTGATCCGAAGCCAGGAGCCAGGTACTTCTTTTGGGTCTCCCACATGGGTGCAGGAGCCCAACGGCTTGTGCCATCTTCTACTGCTTTCCCAGGCCATATCAGAGAGCTGGATCAGAAGTAGAGCATCTGGGACTCGAACCAGCGCCCATGAGGGATGCCGGCACAGCAGGCGGTGGCTTTACCCACTACACCACAGCGCTGGCCCTGTCACATAGATGTTTTTATCAGTTTTATTCATGATCTGCAAAAACTAGAAGCAACTTAAGTGGCTTACATTTGTGAATTAGTAAACAATATGTGATAGCAGTATCATATGTGTTAACTTGATTGCTCTACAAGATCCAGATATTTGGTCAAAGATTATTCTACATGTTTGGCGAGTTCCATGTTTTAGATAATACTTACATAAATCCTTAGAATCTGTATACAGAAGATTATCCTTCTTATTGTAGACTGGACTCGTGTCATCACCTGAAGACCTTAATAGAAAACGACTGCCATTTCTGGAGGAAGAGGAAATTCTGATCGCAGAAGGCTTTCAGGTTCAAATAATTCTCTTCATCCTGCCAACCAAGCTGCAGACACACACACACACACACACACACTCACACACTCACATAGCCTTCAAAAAGTTCATGGAAAATGTGTATTATAAAAACTATACATGGGCTTCAAAATGTTTTAAATAAAATTAATTCATCTTCTAATTCAATTTTTCCAAGGCCTTTTGATAGATATAATCAGGTCTCTATATCCATCAATTCCACACGTGCAGCTTCAACCAACCATGTCTTAAAAGTATAATTAGACCTGTAATGTTTGCTTTTATACTAAATAGGTACAGACGTTTTTTCTTTTATTCACTTCCCAAATAGCATGATATAATAAATGATTACATAGCATTTTCATCATTTTATGTACTTAGAAGTAAGGAAAATGTCATATAAGTTACACAGGAGAATATACATAGTTTACATAAAAGAACTATGTCATTTTATGTGTGGAACTTGAGTTAGTTCCACACAGAAACTGAGGGACAACTGTTCTGCTATCTATTTCCAGTTGGCTTGTTGTTCTTGGGGATCCTGTCCAATAAACAGTGCTATATCTATGTCAATCAATATTATACTGTGATAAGAATAAGTGATCCAGGCCAGGGAGAACCTTCCCGGTGTACTGCTTGGTGAATATAGTCAGTCTGAAAAGTCTACACATTGTGATTCTAATGATATTATGTTGTTCTGCAGAAGGCAAAACTACAAAGGCAGGAATAAGATCAGTGATTTCCAGGGATTTTTGGGGAGAGACAGAGCACTGAATAGATGTACCACATAGATATTTATAGTGTATTTACTGCCTGTGATACTATAATGGTGGATAATTAAGATTGTACATTTTTCCAAAAACATACAACACAAGGGGTTAAGTTTATGTAAAGTTTAGATTTTACTTATTTATACTGTGTATGCATAAATATATCTTCATAAATAGCAAACATACATCATACTAATATAGGATGTTAATATTGGGAGAAACTGTGTGTGAGGGGAGAGAGGAGAGGTTGTGTTAGAACTCATTATACTGTCTAATCAAGTTTTCTAGAAAGCTAAAAATGTTTAAAAATGAAATCCATTCACTGACATTTGTAGATAATATCATCTGAGATGAAGAATGTGGGAACATAGGAAGGAGCAACATTTCAGCATGTGAGGTAAATAAATGTACTTAGAACACGTTAAACTTTAGCTGTCTGTTGGATGTAGTTGTTGAGAATACAATAAATTACAAGATAAAAGTACAGTACTTAAATATTTAATTGATATATAATGAAGTCTTAGACTGAAGAATGATATAAACAGCATTTGAAAGCAGAACCTCCCAACTGTTCTCTCATTTCCATTGTTCCTCTGCCACAATCACCACCCATCTGGTAAATAGCTGATTTCTGGTTTCCACATAGAGTTTCCAAAATGTAAGCCACAATAAATATAAATTATTCTTGCATTCAAACTGTTCCTAGATTTTTCTATCATGGACAGAGTAAAATGCAAACTATTTTGCCTTTGCAGTGCTGACATGCTCTCTCTCAAATATTCAACCTCTACTTCTTCCATAACAATAAAACTTTAGAATGTTGACATGGACTTGCAATTAACAACATCTTTATTCTCTCTTGGGTTTAATTTTGGTTGAGTGATTGAGTTTTGGCAAAAAAGAACACTAATAAAAGGGATGTGTTTACCATCTTAGACATTTGCTTTCATCATCATTTTGTTCCATCTAATGACTAGTTGCAGCACAGATGCATCGTAGGAAATAAAATAACCATACTGGATGTACATTTGGAAGTCATTAAGAATGCAACAAAAAGATCAAGTGGTCCAAGACCCTTGTATCTTGGAACTAACACAGTATTTCAGGTGGGTTTAAACTTAGATTTTCAAAGAAGAGACAAATATATATTTTTTTTACTTCTTTTTAAAATTTTATTTAGGGTAAACAAATTTCATATACAGATTCAGGAATCTGGTGACACCTCCCACCTCACCCTCCTTCCTGCTCACGCTCCCACCCTTCTACCTCTGTCCCTCAACAGCAGAGACAGGGCTGTAAATAATCAGTGAATTTCAAAATGTAAATTTCACTCCTATACATTACATTTTTGGTATCCTATTAGTTACTCAAAGAATTATGGTGTATATATTATATGGAATGTGACAAATATACTTCTATTTTGTTCAAGCTGCTGTTGGAATTTGTTCGTGGCTGTAACAGCCAGAACTTTCACCCTAATTTATGGAGCCTACAAAGCTTCCATGATCTTTATGTCTCTACCTCTGTGACCTTAGCTCATTCTACTCCCCCAGCTCACTTCCCTTCAGCCTCTGTGGACTCCTTGTTACTTTCAGTATAAGCCAAGCACACTGCAAAATCGGAGATGTTCAAATCTGTTTCATTTGTCAGAAATTTTCCTCTGTTAGGAAATGTGTTTCTCCTTTTCATTTGCTGAGACTGAAAGAAAATAAGTGAATAGAGGAGTGTGGTGTTGGTCAGATGAAAAGCAGTGGTCAGGAAGTCACTACCGATGGAAACTTAACAAGTCTTACTTAAAACCCGAGTTCCTCTTTTCTGCACTTTGTCTAATTATGTTTCTTGGGAAAGTTAGTTTCCTGATCTCTGGTGTGTTATTCTCTACACTAGATACATGAATTATTCTCTTGCCTAACTCAGGATGATATTATGCAATTTAAGTTTTCAAAACCTAACTTCCCTAATTTATACATTAATAGTACTACTTAATTTGGTTGTCATAAGATTTTAATGAGTTATGCATATAAAGAATTTAAGTCAGTATTTGACATATAGAAGATGCTCATTAAAGGTTATCTACTATCATCATAATTATTATTATTATAATTAGTAATGAAAGCAATAAGACAAGTTTTCTTTTACACACACGCAAAGCCTAATATGGTAACATTATTTTAATAATATAGTAGAGGACTGCTTGTGTAAACTTAAATCTCTATCTCCATCCTCACACAATAAAATTCTGCAATGAAAATTTCCTCTAGCCTACTATCCCTAGTTCCGGGTAATCCGTATTATGGATTATTTATTAGGCCAGGCTTCTCTCACTGTACCTTGTTTGAGTGGATGGAAGGGAGAGATGAATTGTTTTCTTTTAAGCTCTAAATCACTACAATGGTTTGTTAGTAGCAAGCTTATATCCATGCTCTGATCACTTCATCAGCACTATTTCCTCCCATATTAACTTATAGCACCATCATCACCCTGGGTCTACTCTCCACTCATCTAGTAAACAGATATTAAGAAGTTAATTAGGTGACCATCTCACTGATGTCCAAGACCAGCTTCATTATCTCAATTAGAGTTTGAATTATCAATTAGCTGTACAGTTCACAGTTTCAGAACATTATGCACTGCAACATGTCAAAATTTAATTGCAGCCCAGGCTGTTCACGGCACTTACAAAAATGTTATGTGGTTAAATAATAAAATAGTTTGAAATGTAACTATTATGAAGCATTAATTTTTAACAGTTGCAAAGCAGCAGAGTTACTGAGATTTGCGTAAGTTGCCCCAATCGATCTAAAATAAGGTCCCAGATCATTTGTAATTTTTTCTTACCTCAAGTTCCTATGGCGTGTCTGAATTGCTTCTGAAGTTAAAGACAAAAACAGGAATTTAGAGTAAAGGCACACTCTCCATGCAGAATTCTGAGTTATTATTATACCTCAAATACCTGAAAAGTCTGTTCTATAAGAAACTTAATTTATTTTTGAAAAGTTCGTTTGGAAAATAAAATCTGCATTGCAGAGAAACAGATGTTGTATTTCTTCCTCTGTAATGATGCTGTGAGAGAGAAACTTACTTTCTTTTTAAATACTCAGTGTGCTTAAACTTGGAAGTAGTAAAGTATCTTGGTGTTTAGTACTACTGAATTATCACAGAGAGAGAGAGAGTCGGAGAGAGACTGCAGATTAATCTATAGATCGTTTCTGAATGCCATGAAGGAGTGGTTTGGGAAAAATTGCTTGGGTTGGTGGAGTAGTTTGTTGAAACGCAGCCCTTTGGACAGATCTTGATATAGGTGTTTGCATGGTGCCTAGAGGATGATCCTTTTTGTGTCTTCCACAAACCTAAGGCTGGTGCATAACTTATCCTATTATGCTTCTCATCAAATGATAGACTTGGCAACATATTTTTGAATAGTTACTCCTATATAACAAGTTTTTAATTTGTAGAATATTTAACATAAGACTGACTTAAAAACAGTATTTTATCAAGCTGCTCTCACTCTAAATCTGCTAGGTAGTCCCTTCTTAGTAATAAAGACACAAACTAACTTTAAAGATTTTCCTCAAATTTTTCAAATTGGTTCTCTTCAGTGGAGCAGAACTTACCAACTAATTTCCTCAGATATTGGGATCCAACTACACCGAGGTATCATAAATGAGTGGTTATAAAAAGAATCTTTGATGAAATCTCAGAAACTCAGGAATGATTGATGGGCTGAAATTATTATATTAAGTTGTCTGTTTATTGTATTCTTAATTATATTATTTCATTAATTGAAAACAAGTGTCTTGCTATACTGGACATAGAAAGGGGATATATTCCTGGTTTTGCTCATTATAAATGGATAAAAACCTTCATGAGAGTATTTCAGGCCTGGAAAGCCAAGACACTCTGGGGGGGGGGGGAACCTAAATGAAAGATCTCCGCGTGTGAGATCCCAGTGGAAAGAACGGGTCATCAAAGAAGGAGGTACCTTTCTCTGAAGCGAGGAAAGAACTTCCACTTTGACCATGGCCTTGTCTAAATATGATCAGAGTCGGTGAACTCAGGGGGCTTCCATAGCCTTGGCAGCTCATGACAAGAGCCTAGGGTGATTACTGATGCCATAAACAAGAGTGTCAATTTGTTAAGTCAACAACAGGAGTCACTGTGCACTTACTCCTCATGTAGGATTTCTGTTCTTAGTGTGCTGTACATTGAGATTTAATGCTATAACGAGTACCCAAACAGTATTTTTCACTTTATGTTTCTGTGTGGGAGCAAACTGTTGAAACCTTTACTTAATGTATGCTAAACTGATCTTCCGTATATAAAGAGAATCGAAAATGAATCTTGATGTGAATGGAAGGGGAGAGGGAGTGGGAAAGGGGAGGGTTGTGGGTTGGAGGGACGTTAGGGGGGGGAAGCCATTGTAATCCATAAGCTGTACTCTGGAAATTTATATTCATTAAATAAAAGTTAAAAAAAAAAAACCTTTTTGTCTCACAGCCATCGTCATACTTTCCTTTGTTCTGGTCCTCATAATTAATCAGTTATCTAATCCTGTTAATTATACTCCTAAAATATTTCTTGCTACCAGTTTTACAGCTTCGTTCTCACATATACTTCCCTAAACACGTTATTGTCTTTTGCTTGAACTGTTGTCTGCCTTCCAACTCATTTGTTCTTCATGTTGACATCGGACATCATATGAAATCATGACCTTATCATTCCTTGTGCAAAAATTCAATAAGATCTCCTTTAACATATTATATGGCACTATAAATTTAAACCACTTCTTCAGCTAGGTTTGTTACGTCTGTATGTGCAGCCTATGAACTTTGAGTGAGCAGGAAAGTAGATTTTGTTTGTGTGCAAAGAAATTCTGCTCTGATGTTGTTTACAATAATTTTCCCGAAAGTAAGAGCTTCTCTTTCTCACAATGTTTTTGTCAGTGCAGTATTTGCCTTGAAACCCTTAATATTTTTCATCACAAATAATGCTAACTAAGCATTAATATGTATATGGACGATTGATGAATTTGTAAGAAAATAGTTGGTAAAGAGCACATTGCACACAAAGCACTGTTTGTGAAGCTATAGGTCATCTAAAACTCTTAAGGTAGGCATGACACCAAAGCAGGGAACAGATAACTTAGATTCAAGCCTCAGTTCTATCACCAACTAGATAGTAGGCAAGTTCATATACCTCTAGACGAATCTCAAAGAGCATTGTGCCTTATCACCAAAAACTGTGATAATAAAAAGGACTGCTAAGCTATTTTGAGAAATTTAAAATATTATATGAATATATGGGATGGAAATAATTATTATTCACAATGTTATTATAAAAATAACCAAGACAAAGACTCTGTCTTCAGAAACTTACACCAGAGCCAGATGTTTCGTGATCCGTTAGGTTGTCATTTGTAATGCCTGCATCCCATGTTATACTGATTGATTCAATACCTGACTCCAGTGCTTCCAATATAGATTCCTGGGAGGCAGCAGACAATGGCTCAAGTACTTGGGTTCTATTACCTACATGAGATGAAGGTTGAGTTTCTGGCTCATGGTTCCTGGTTCTGGCCTGGTCCAACCCTGGCTGTTGAGGGCATTTGGGGAGTGAACCAGCGGATGAAAGGTCTCCCTCTGTCTTCTGTCTCAGTATACCTCTATCCTGTAAATGAAAATCAATACATTTTTAAAAAAGAAATTTACACCAAGTGAAAAGGTGGATGAGAACTGTTCACTACAATCTACACAGAAGAAAACCTTATTAAAAACAGCAGTTGGAAATAGCTGCTCATGTTTCCAGTTCTGCCTAGGTTTTAGATTGACCATCAGATTTCTCCTGATATCATGTCACAAAAAGTTTTTTTTTCTTATCTAAGCTCTCATATTTATACCAATTTTATACTTATAAATACACTTATTTTATAATTTATCCCATGAATTAGTATATAATTGACTTTACTTTATAAATGGATAAAGAACCTTTTTTGTCTCACAGCCATCCTCATACTTACTTTTTTCTGGTCCTCATAATTAATCAGTTATCAAATTCTGTCAATTATACTCCTAAAATATTGCTTGCTACTAGTTTTACCGCTTCATTCTCACATATACTTCCCTAAACACTTCAAGTTCTATGAAAAACTGTTAGATTTATATAACACATTTTCAATTTTGATTGTCACTTGATGTAGAAAGTGTCACAAGTTAAACTTCATATCACTTGTGTCTTTATCTTTTACATTTGATTTTAGTTGTCCTATTCGAATGTAATATATGCTTAGTCACTTGTCTAAAATAACTCCTTTTAAAGTGATGACCTACTAAACTTTTCCCCTTCATTAAACAAATAAAATGTGTTTCAACTCTAACAAAAGCCCATAGCAGAATACTGATTAATTGAGCTGTGGGATTAAATGTCATAAAGTATTGAGATATAATTCTGAAAATGATTTAATAATATTAAAACTTCTAGGCCGGCGGCTGCGGCTCGATAGGCTAATCCTCCGCCTGAGGCGCTGGCACGCGGGGTTCGAGTCCCGGTTGGGGCGCCGGATTCTGTCCTGGTTGCTCCTCTTCCAGTCCAGCTCTCTGCTGTGGCCCGGGAAGGCAGTGGAGGATGGCCCAGATCCTTGGGCGCCTGAACCCGCATGGGAGACCAGAAAGAGGCACCTGGCTCCTGGCTTTGGATCAGCGTAGCTCTGGCAGTAGCGGCCATTTGGGGGATGAACCAACAGAAGGAAGACCTTTCCTCTCTATCTCTCTCTCTCACTGTCTAACTCTGCCTGTCAGAAAAAAAAAGTCATTGTAATTTCTGGTATTACTGTAATAAAAACATAATAAAAATGAAGATGTTTCTAAGTCTATGAACTGTTTTTCATATTTTTTCTTAAGTTTAAAAATGAAAATAGAGTTCATAACTTAGGAATTAAAGATTTAGAAAAATATTAAGAATTCAAGGATAAAAGAACAGTTTCTGAAAATTAAATTGTAGGGGATAGTGTCTAAATGTTGTCAGAGGAGCACACTCCCCTGGAACAGGACATGGCCACAGTTCAGTCTCTGCCTGTGCAGGCTGGGTGAGGGCACTCCCTCCCAACAGAATGCAGCAGCAGAGGGCAGCAGGGTGGGTCATCGGTAACTAACTAACGGTGAATACTGGTTTAGGAAGCTCAAGATTGTAAGTAAGATTCTGGTTCCTGGTACCGCATGATAGAGATCAGGTTGGTATAACTCATCCCCGAACATAGGGTTTGATTTTTCCTGTTCATATGGTGGGTTTTGGTTAATGTATTACTGTGCCTATATGCTTGCTCGCTTGTAGAATTGCTTGTACCCTCTAATAAAAAGTGCTGGCCGAGAGCTATCCCGTGGGGTGCACTCTTCTGATGGAGGCTCCCGTGTACACTGTCTTGAATGATTAAATGATTAACACAAGTATATTTTTTCCCTTTTACTCCTCTTCCACTAAGTTTATGAGTGTACTAATTAACGAAGTCTCGTCTCACCAGTCTACCCTAAACCCTCACAAAGCTGCCTGAGCTCTCTTTGTCGAGGAAGGCCTGCTCCCTTCTGGGTGGCTGCATCCTGGCTGTTGCTCCCTAAACGGCATAATGAGGATCAATTTAATTTAACCTTACTTGATCAAAGAAGGACCCCTGGGAGGATTATTGATGCCCTTTGAGGAAGTTTAAGTAAATGACTAGTCAATTATCTCTTCTTCAGAAACGAAATGATGAGATTTAGCCTGAGAGAAAAGCAATGTGAAATCCAAAGAGATGGAATCCATCTTCTTCTCTCTCTTTGCTTCTGCTGTTAGCAAGTCTTTATAAACTGGTTAATCATAAATTATTAATGTCCGTGGGTATGGGATATATTCCATCTCCTTTTATTGAAACATGTCCTCCAGGCATCCTGACAGAGGGTTTGACTGATAAGGCTATGGCACTGGTGTTTGCATAATCGTATAGACACTTTGCTCCCATGCTAATGGCTGTGGTGTTGACAGGGTACATGAGATATTTGCACGTGGTATAATCTTGATGGCCCAATCAGTATCTTTGGCTGAGAAGAGTATAAATAAATCATTTTTAAGTTATAATTTTTCACCTGATTAATGAGTATGTCTAAGGGTTAACAGTTTGAGGAGAAAGTAATCTGTCTCTAGTTGGTGAAACTATGAACTGGACATAACTTTTTTGAAAGATGGAGAGCACTGGGATGTGACATTTCTGGAAACTACTTTATTTCTTGAATGATCTGGTTCAGTCATTGGGAACAGCTGCTGCCACACATGGAATTTAAGATTACAGTTCCTGTCATATTAAGCCATTTCAGCATATAGAATGATTTTATATAGCTCAATGTTTACTAAGCAATGTTTAATTAGTAAGTCAAGAAAAGAGGAGATAGGACCAGTTTTCCACTTGATCACAAACACCTGCAACTATGTACTACACAGGACTCTCCTTGACTTGTTGGCATTTGAGGGGCAGTCTAACATAAAGTAACTGGAACCTCCTGTTTTATTTAAAAGCAAAGCTCTTGGGGCTGGCATTGTGGTGTAGTGGGTAAAGCCACAGCCTGCAATGCTGGCATGCCATATGGATGCCAGCCTGTGTCCTGGCTGCTCCACTTACAACCCAACTCCTGCTACTTGTGTGGGAAAAGCAGTGGAAGATGGCCCCGATACCCACATGGGAGACCTGGAAGAAGCTCCTGGTTCCTGGCTTCTGCCTGCCCAGCCCCAGCTGTTGAAGCTGTCTTGGGGTATGAACCAGCAGATGGGAGATGTCTCTTTGTCATTCTCTCTTCATAACTGACCTTCTTTTTTTTTGACAGGCAGAGTTAGACAGTGAGAGAGAGAGACAGAGAGAAAGGTCTTCCTTTCCATTGGTACACCCCCAAAATGGCTACTACGGCCGGCGCACTGCGTTGTTCCGAAGCCAGGAGCCAGGTGCTTCAGCCTGGTCTTCCATGCATCCTCCACTGCCTCCCAAGCCACAGCAGAGAGCTGGACTGGAAGAGGAGCAACTGGGACTGAATCCGGCGCCCCAAACAGAACTAGAACCCAGGGTGCCGGTGCCGCAGGTGGAGGATTAGCGAAGTGAGCCGCAGCGCCAGCCCATAACTGACTTTCAAATAAATAAATAAGTCCTTCAGGTCTCTCACCGGGATGTCAGGAGACCAATCACTTGAGTCATCAGCAGCTCCCTCCCTGGATCTTCATCAGCAAGAAACCAGAGTCAGGAGTCCAGAATCAAGTGGATAACCCAGATATTCCGATGTGGAATGAAGGCATTTTAACCATCATCTTAACCACTAAGATAAATACCTGCCTTTAATGTCTTATTTTACTTTTAGGATGCTTAATTCATATGAAATGTATGAAGTGATTTATTTTGTTTCTTCTCATTTTATAAATAGGAAAATTGAGGGCCGGTGCCGTGGCTCACTAGGCTAATCCTCCGCCTTGCGGCACCGGCACACCGGGTTCTAGTCCCGGTTGGGGTGCTGGATTCTGTTCCGGTTGCCCCTCTTCCAGGCCAGTTCTCTGCTGTGGCCAGGGAAGGCAGTGGAGGATGGCCCAAGTGCTTGGGCCCTGCACCCCACGGGAGACCAGGATAAGTACCTGGCTCCTGACATTGTTTCAGCGCCGTGTGCCGGCCGTGACGGCCATTGGAGGGTGAACCAACGGCAAAGGAAGACCTTTCTCTCTGTCTCTCTCTCTCTCTCACTGTCCACTCTGCCTGTCCAAAAAATAAAATAAAATAAAATAAAATAAAATAAAATAAAATAAATAGGAAAATTGAAATCTAAAAAGGTAGATTGCAAATAACATGATTAGTTAGTGCCAGTGTAGGGCAATATCAGCTTTTCCATATATATCAGAAGTTAATTCTGTTTTTTTAAACAAACTACAATGGTGTAGTTTTCAATAAACTACATTTGTGAAATTTAAACAAAATATGCCATAGACTTGTTGGCAAATTGTTTACTGAATCATTTCCTTCAATTTTGGCACATAGACTATAGGGAATATAGCTACAGAGGATCCAAAAGAGAATTATAAGACCCTAGGATATGGTGAAGACATGTCTCAAAAAAGGTTACATTTCCACTGCTTGGTTTTCCAAATTATCACATGGTGTAGAAGAAGATCTCTACCAAAAATTCCTTTACTCACTATCATTTCCAATCACTAGTATTTTGGAGTTCCTTTGTGTTAATACTAGCATTCCCTATGCCAAACAATTCCTAGGGATATGATTGACTTCTGAAAGAATTTGATAAGCATGCACTATAAAAATGCTCTTATTTGACTCTTTTTTGTCATTAATAGCTGGGAAAAAAACTAAATATCAGAATTCTGTCATGTTGCCAATAAAATTAATTCAGACAATTTCTAAAATTTTCTTTGCAAACATTCCTTAGAATTGTCTTTATCATCTGCTCCACTTCTTATTACAATACCTTTTGAACCATTGCTAATCCTGTTTTGGGAATAAGCACTTCTAAATAAGCACTTCTAAATAAATCCCTTCTAAAAGAGTTCAACAGTGATCTCCACACTGGCAATGCCAATCAACAATTCTCTGCTTGGGTTGTACTTGAATTGTAACCAGCCTTTGACGTGTTTGTTCGCTATCTTCTTTTTACTTTATTTCCTTATTTCTGACACGTCACACTTTTCTTGTACATTACTGGAGATTTCTGTTTGTTTCTATTGCTGGATTCTGTTTTTTAAGTGACTATCCGGAGCCAGCCATATCAGCTCGCAAGAGATGATTGTTAAATTTTCATGAATTTTGCAAGCTTACTGATATTATATTGAAAGCTTGGATACACACATGGTGAGAGCATTTACACAATAGAAATAAAATAGTATAAAAAGATCCTTCTCTACTGCTGAGAACTGGAAGTTGGGCTGAGAAATATTTATTGGCAGAATCCTATATCCTCCTTTTGATTTTTAAGTTTTGGTATAACCAAGAGCTTAATCCTTGGACCTCATTATTTCTGTATTCACTCCCAAATGGTCTCAATCCAATAGCTTTAAGAGCTATCCATACTGTTGTGACCCTCAATTTATAGCTCTAACATTAACCTCTCCCCTCAATTCCAGGCCTTTTTACTCAACTGCAGCTTTACAGTTTACTTGAAAGTGTAAAATATAGGCATTTGAACAACATATGTTGCAAACTGAATTATTCATATCACTCCCACAAAATCTGACTCTTCGTCACATTTCCTTATTTTATTTAATGTCACTAAATTTTACCAAAACAACTTGGACTTGTGCTTCATTTCTTTCTTCCCCTCCAACACATCAGCAGCACAATTCGTTTCACTTTGAGGATAATTCTCGGCTATTACTTTGATTAATGGCAACACACTCTTCTAATCCACCCTGGATAAGATCTAAGGTGCAACCCTGTAACTTGATTCTATTACGACATTTACGTTTGACTGCATCTCCTACTCATGCTGTCACTTGGTTTACTGTTAGCCATACGGCCACCCCAACTGTCATTGAGACTCTCTTCTAAGCCCTTTCCTGACTCAGGGACAGGATGTTCCTTCATTCTGGAACACACGTGTCACTAGATGATTCATGTCATTGAGGATGGTGACCAATATTGTGTTCTTCACAGAGCCCTTCCTGATTACCCCATCCGAAGTGGTACCTGGCACTCATCTCTATGCACATGCTTTATTTTGCATGACACTTATTGGTACCAATTTGGATTATATGTGTTTTTCTTACACTTTTCCAAGTTAGGACCTCTCTAGTTCTGATGGCAGAAATTTCTATTTGGTTTTGTTTACTGTTTTACTTACATTACCTAGCATGATGCCTGCTACTAGACAAATGATCAATAAACATTTATTTAAGCAATCACTGTGTAAGTGAATGAATGAATAATTAATTAGTAGATGACTCAATGAATGCTTGTACCTTAGAATATTTCGTATTGACCGTGGTCACCTTTAGACGCATATTGTTTTCCTTTTCCCTAATAATCTTTTCAAGTACTAGTATTTGCATAATACTTGATAGATTATAAAATTTTAAATACATTCCTCCACTGATTACTTAAACTGAATTATTTTCCTCTGGTTAAGCCTTTTTCATCCTGTAGGTTTCAGCTGGGATGTCAGCATCAGGAAAGTTTTCCTTGATCAGTTGTTTACTTGAGTACTATCGATTCTCTCAGAATCATGTTAACATTTTCCCCCTTTTCCATATATTTGCATTTATTTGAACTTTTTATTTGTTGTTTTGCTTGCTTTCATGCCTATCCTTCTGATTCCTGTCTTGTTCATTGATTTTTTTTCTGTCAGAACATAGCAGAGCATGTAGGAGGTACTCAACATATCTGTGAAATACACCCATGAACATTCCCTACAAAGATATAAAACTGTGTGAGACATTGGTATCACCTGAGTGGTAACGTCAGTAGGAATTGTGAGAAATATAGTTAAGGAAAGTCTTCTGCAAAAAAGGCTGTTTGAGGCAGACTGCAGTGTACTTTAGAGAAGGTCAAACAGGGCATGATATTTAGTTTTTAAAAAGTGTTCAGATAAGCAAATACATACTGATTTTGGATCCTGGATGAATGATCAAATCCTAAGGAAAAGATCCAAGAAAATTTGCTTCACACTGTCTAAAGAAATGTAAATATCTTTTGTAGTCTACTTCTACAGATTTTGCTTCACACTGTCTAAAGAAATGTAAATATCTTTTGTAGTCTACTTCTACAGATTACCATGATTTCAACCTATGTATATGCAGTGAAAAAGTATGTAATCAACAATGCAACCAAAGTGCTAACTTTCATTGATAATTATGTGAGTTACAGAGCAAAGCCACATGCCTCTCCTCAAATTAAAATCAAAATAATTATACTTAACCTAACTCAGGATACTTCAGTAGGATTAAATCTGCTTTATTTATTCTTTCCTAGGATAAATAATATTGACCTAGGTTAAGGCACTATTTTGGGCATAGGAGTGAAAAAGACAAAATCCACTACCAACATGGAGAGTATGTACTATTTCAGGAAGGTGACAGAGAGACTAGCTGGAGGAGGGGAGGAGAGAGAAAGAGAGAGCTTTCAAGGAATTAGTTTATAGTTGTGGAAGCCTTCAAGTTCAAAATCCAGAGGCTCAAGGAAGAGTTGTAGTTGTAGCTCAAAGGCAATCTGATGACAGAATTCCCTCTTCATTGAGAAGGTCAGTATTTCTCTATTAAGGCATTTGGCTAATCAAATGAATCCCACATATATTATGGAGCATAATCACTTTACTGAAAATCCATTGATTTAAAAGGTAATGTCAACTAAAAAAATCACCTCTACAGAAACATCTATGTTTGTGCAAATCTCAGTATTGTGGCCCAGTTAAATTAATACAAAAAATCGACACTTATGCATACTTATTATACTAGATGGAGATAAATGCTCAGGAGATACATAAATCAGAGAAGGGAAATAAGGAGGCTGCAGGGAGCGGATATAAATCATTAGTTAGGATCTTCAGGGAAGATTCCACTGTAAGCGTGAAATTCCAGTAGTGACTGGGTGGAAGTAAAAGAATCAGCCAGGGAGGATATCTGGAGGCAGATCCAGTTTGGATTAGCAACTGCATCCTCTAAGGCAGAAGCCTACCTAAAATTCTCAATAAAAGGAGTCAGATCAAAATGTTGTTGGATCAAAATGAACATGGTTGGGTGAGTAGGATGTTGACAAAGTGGAAGATCAGATCCCTGTGGGAATGTTGATGTTTGTAAAAACTACCTAATACTTGGAGTGGGTTATAAATTGGCTGGCTGGCATGATCAAACAATTTTTAAACAGGATATCTCTAGCAGAGGTTTTGAAACAAAACTGAAGATCATTGAGGCTGGAAATAGGAGACCCACTAGGAGGTTGTTATAGCAATAGCATGAGAAATAATGCGAAGAGCAGCTTGGGAGGAGCTGCTAAAAGTTATCAGACTCCAGACATATTTTGGAGATAGCAACTAAACTTCTAATTGCTTACAAATTAAATATGTGGTGGACAGAAATAATGTAATTCAACCACATTGCAGCCTGAGCATTTGGAAGAAAAGAATTGATATTAGCTGAGATGGAGAAGTCTAAAGGGTAAATAGATTGATCTGTTGAGAAGACTGAGAGTTTGGTAGTTTGACATCTTAAGCTTGAGAGACGCAATGATGTTTACTATTGCATAAATGGTATCTGATTATGTATTATGGGCAATATGATTTTAGAAGAATGGACTTATCCCATTGAGATCCTACATTATACCAAAAGTTCCTTATGATAGAAATGTTTAGTTTTATGTGTTATTTCTCTATTTCTATCTCATTGAATTTTTCATAATGACCCTTTTTCATCTATATCAGCACCGTCTGCATTTGTTCTTTTACAAAAACAAAACAAAACAAACAAAAAAAAAACATTTATTTGAAAACCAGAGTAACAGAGAGACAGGGAGAGACAGAAAGAGAAACAGACATGACATCTTCCATCCTCCGCTCATGCCCCAGATGGTCACAACCACCAGGACTGAGCTAGGCTGAATCCAGGAGCCAAGAAATTTATCTGGAACTCTCATATGGGTGCAGGAGTCCAAACACTTGGACCTTCTTTTGTTGCTTTCCCAGGTGCATTAGCAAGGAGCTGGATCAGAAGTGGACTGAACTGGACTTGAACTGGTGCCCATATGGGATACTGGTGCTGTGGTGGTTTAAACTGCTGTACCACATCGCTGGCCCACGCATTTGCTCTTCAGTTAGTGCAGTTGATTAGCTATTGAATAATTTAGTCTGCAAAAGTATTGCCCATTTTTAATGATTCTTAGTTGATCTAATCCAAGAAGTGATCCAAGTAATTCAAACATTGTAACATCTTTTGCAAGTAGTAAGTTCAAATTTGTTGTCATTTAAAAGGAAAATTTGTTTCTAAAAACTGTAATTCTGGGTATACAAAATGGGAAATATTTTTGAGTTCTGTTGGACCATCTGTTTTACTGTTTTTCATTTGGAAAAACTCACAATCACAAGGTTCATCCTGGAAGACACGTAGATTAACCAATAAAAATTAATGAAGATCGGATAGAAACTTACTTTCAAAAAGCAAAATACAAACTGGACATTTACTAATGAAAGTGCATTCAAGAGAAACAGAACTCATATAGTGTTTGAAATATTCAGAAATGGATCCAGCACTGTAGCGCAGTGGGTTAAGCTGCTCCCTGTGACATATGAATCCCAAATAGAATCCCAGCTGCTGCATTTCTGACCCAGCTCCCTGTTGGTTTGACTTGGGAAGCAGGGGAAGATGGCCTACATCTCTGGGCTCTTGTACACAAGTAGGAGATCCGGATGGAGTGTTAGGCTCCTGGCTTTGACATAGCTAAGAAAGCAGTGGAGGGAAAATTTTCTGTCTCTCTCTCTGTCTCTAACTCTGCCTTTCAAATGAACAAATACTTCCTAAAAAAAGAAATACTTAGAAATATTATTAGAAGTCATGGACATGTACAAGTCAGTAGAATACAGAGCTATCAACTAAGACCAAATAGAAGAAAAAATTAGCCTAATATTAATATAAAATAGATTGTTTCAGTATTCCAAATGAAGCATTAGAGAAAATTATAGATATCTCAATGGAAAAAACTGTAGGAGAACATTAATGGAGTAGTTTGTTAATTTCTTAGTGGCCCTCAATAAGTAAAATTATCTTTAATCTTCCTTGTCTTCTCCAAATAACTTTCTTGGCTTTTTGTCATTAACACAGAGGAATAGAGAATTTATATGCATATGGATAGTAGTTAAGCAAAAGAGTAGTTTTTGTGAACATAACCTTAAATGGTCATTGCAATGAAGTATTTTTGGACTCATTATGCATGCCAAAATATTTACTATCCCTATTAGATTAAAAATTGAATAATTGAGCATTTTTTGTGTAGAACTTAGTTCAATTTTTTTACAAAATGTATTTGTGAGATGAATTACTTAGTATTTTTCCCAGTCACTGCACTCCCTTCTGGCTTATATTTTCTTTTTTATTTCTTTTTCTTAATGCTTGAAAAGATTTTTATTTTTTTATTTTTTTAACTTTTATTTAATGAATATAAATTTCCAAAGTACAGCTTATGGATTACAATGGCTTCCCCCCCATAACGTCCCTCCCACCCGCAACCCTCCCCTTTCCCACTCCCTCTTCCCTTCCATTCACATCAAGATTCATTTTCGATTCTCTTTATATACAGAAGATCAGTTTATCATACATTAAGTAAATTTCAAGAGTTTGCTCTCACACAGAAACATAAAGTGAAAAATACTGTTTGAGTACTCATTATAGCATTAAATCTCAATGGACAGCACACTAAGGACAAAGATCCTACATGAGGAGTAAGTGCACAGTGACTCCTGTTGTAGACTTAACAAATTGACACTCTTTTTTTTTTTTTTTTCTCTTGTTTATGGCATCAGTAATCAACCTAGGCTCTTGTCATGAGCTGCCAAGGCTATGGAAGCCCCCTGAGTTCACTGACTCTGATCATATTTAGACAAGGCCATGGTCAAAGTGGAAGTTCTCTCCTCCCTTCAGAGAAAGGTACCTCCTTCTTTGATGACCCATTCTTTCCACTGGGATCTCACTCACGGAGATCTTTCATTTAGTTTTTTTTTTTTTTTTTTCCCATTGTGTCTTGGCTTTCCATGCCTGAAATACTCTCATGGGCTTTTCAGCCGGATCTGCATGCCTTAAGGGCTGATTGTGAGGCCAGAGTGCTGTTTAGGACATCTGCCATTCTAGGGGTCTGCTGTGTATCTCACTTCCCATGTTGGATCATTCTCTCCCTTTTTTATTCTATCAGCTGGTATTTGCAGACACTAGTCTTGTTTATGTGATCCCTTTGGTTCTTAGTCCTATCATTATGATCAATTGTGAACAGAAATTGATCACTGGGACTAGTGAGATGCCATTGGTACATGCCACCTTGATGGGATTGAATTGGAATCCCCTGGTATGTTTCTAACTCTACCGTTTGAGGTAAGTCAGCTTGAGCATGTCCCGAATAGCACATCTCTTCCCTCTCTTATTCCCACTCTTATATTTAACAGTGATCACTTTTCAGTTAAGTTTCAGCACTTAAGAAGAATTGTGTATTGATTACAGTATTCAACCAAAAGTATTAAGTAGAACAAACAAAAAAAATACTAAGAGGGATAACATATTAAGTTGCTCATCAACAGTCAGGGTGAGGGCTGATCAAGTCACCGTTTCTCATAGTTTCATTTCACTTTAACAGGTTTCCTTTTTGGTGCTCAGTTAGTTGTCACCTATTCTGGCTTATATTTTCACAATAATGTGGTTACTCTGCACATCATTTTGATATGTGATATTATATAATGCAAACAATATAATGAGCAGCATATTTAGCAGAATATCTTGTAGTGAAAGCAATGGTTCTCGTATTTAACATGGATTATAACCATCTGGTGGACTTGTGAAAACTCAAATTGCTGGCCTTACCGTCCAGAGATTTTGATTTAGTAAGTCTGGGGTGACACTTGAAAATTGGCTCTGCTAACAAATTCCAGCATGACACTGATACTGCTGGGTCTGAGGATTTGCATTTTGAGAACCACTGAACTAGAGGATGGAAGGAATTTTGACAAAAATCTCTAGCTGTCATGATATATTAACATATTTACTATCCATTAAATACCACTGTTACTTATAAACATATATAAAGAATTATTTTTTCTTGAGTTGTCAAGTTTACTTGAAGATATTTGTTGTTGAGTGAATCTGACTATCTCAAGAAGTAGCTGCTTGATAAACATTGAGAAACTTAAAGAGGAAATCAAATATTTTTAAATTTCAAGATAATGTAGAGTTTCTTGCTTGGTTTGGTACAGTAGTTAGCGATTCATAGTAATTCTAGCCGTTGAAATGAGAATAAATACATGAGTATAGGATTGACTCAGTTGCCATTAATGACTCATTGTTTACATACTAGGTATAACAAGAGAATCCTCAAGGATCATAAAAAGGTGAACGTTCACTGACTATGAATGATACCTATATTCACTATATAATTTTCATATCAAACTAAATATATCTGTCTCCTCTAACATCATTTATTTATGATGAAAACTTTTGAAGTAATTTTTCTAGCTTTTTTGAAATACTTGTACACAGTACATTATTTTTATCTATTATCACTCTACTGTGAAATTGATCATCAGGACTTATTTCTCTTATCTAACTATAAATTAGTAACAGTAGACCAACCTTTCCCCATCCCACCCTCCTCTAAGCTCTTGCCAGCCTCTAATAACTACTTTTCTAGTTTGAACTTTTATCAGATCAACTTTCTAACAGTCCACCTCAGAGATTAGAGACTGTAAAGATCCAGTATTTTGTGTTCATTTGTGTGTGTGTGTGTGTGTGTGTATGGGAAAATATATAATAAATATATCAAGAAAAATAAAGAATGATTTCCATGAAATAAGGAATTACTTTGTGTGGCTGAAAGAAAGAGTTGCAATCTATAAGGAATACTAAGGCTTTCTTAGCTGAATGATAAGCATAAAGATTCTCTTTTACTATTACTCATTATTTCCATTTATAAACATTTTAGTATGTATGAAAAGTCCATATCAAAATGATATGCTCCTACATTTGGTATTGATATTAAAATTATTCATTTTTTTATTCTAATATAGAGCTCACCAGACAACTTCAGGGCACAATGACCAAGGATTACAATAGATATATTGTCCATTGATGGTAAGCATGCATGCTACTAGATAAAAGTGGTCCACCTAGAAATTTCATTACTGAACTACTTACTATGCGTTTTATGTGCTCCTGCTTTGTTATTTTAAAATTTATAATCTCAGTCTCCTAATGCATATAATATTAAAGGCAAATACCTGAGAATTTGTTTTTTATAAAAGTCCAATATCTTGTGTTTATCCACTTCTCCCCTCTATCTTTAGAAATGTATTTTCAGATCCCCTAGACATTTGTTCAAATAGTTCAATATCCTTCAGATTCAATAAAGATACCACTGCAGGTTCCAGGTGTTTTTTTATACAATCTGGATTTTGCACATTATGAAAAGGGGCTAGATCAATGATAACAGGGCTCATATTCCAAAAGCAAACTATTTAAATCAGGGCAACTCCAAAACAGGTTGACCATCTAGACATCAAATACTGGGAAAGAAAGTTTTCAATCCCAGTACATTTTTTCAGTCACTAACACATACACAGAGGAAAGCACACACAGATGTGCACACACACAAATTATAGTCATTGACAGGGTGATTCTGTGACGTGGCAGGTAAAGCCACCTGCAGCGCCAGCATCTCATGTGGGTGCCAGTTCAAGTTCTGGCAGCTCCACTTCCAATCCAGCTCTCTGCTGTGGCCTGGGAAAGCAGTAGAAGATGGCCCCAGTCCTTAGGCCCCTGCACCAGCATGAAAGACCTGGAAGAGTCTCCTGGCTCCTGGCTTTGGATAAGAGCATCTCCAGCCATTGCAGCCATTTGGGGAATGAATCAGCAGATGGAAGAATTCTCTCTCTCTCTGCCTCTACCTCTGCCTCTCTGTAACTCTGCCTTTCAAATAAATAAATAAATCTTTTAAAAAAATTCATTGACACTTGTAAAATTCTTTAAATGATGCCAATTACTTAGCATATGCTCTAGTAGTGTTTGCTAAACAAATATTCATATGAAAGCATATCCTGTACCAACAATAGAAATCCCAAAAGCTTTTTAGCAGGGGATCAATGCTGCCTTGCACTTCAAAGAGAATGAAACTTTGACTTGATAACTAACCAGCTGTTCTTTCCTTGTGTCCAGAGAATATGAATGCTGATATTTTGTTTTTCAACAAATAGAAGCAAAGATAGTTTAGTTAAATGGTTAGTGGTAGCTTTGGGATCCGCATGGAGGGAATGCCTATACTTCCGGGAATGGAAAGTTCCTACCTGTACTTCTGGGGAAGAAACGTCCTTGTCAAGGTCCCTGCGGGTGCCGAAAAGTCAACCAATGAGCAACAGACCCGCTTCCACCTTTAACCCCCATGCCCTGAATCTATAAAAGGAGCCCTCCCAATCTCTGACTCGGGGCTTCCCCAGCCCCCGCACTGTTGCTCTGTTGGGCCGTGGAACCTCGCCCGGGAGCGGAACCTCAATAAAAGCCTGTGAATTAATTGATTGGTCTGCCTGGGAAGATTTGTTACATGCCGGACACCTTGCAGTTAGCAGAAAGATAGTGCTAGAATGTTGCTAAATCTAGTGAAAATATTTTAGGACTAACTTCAGTATAAAAATCTGTCGCTCCCCCTCTTCGTGGAGGAACGACACAGGACCCTGCGCTGTTCTTTCGTCTGCTCGGCCCTCCCCGGGTTTGCTGCTGGTTCTTCCCGGGTTGGCTACTGTCCCTTCCACCTCCGTGGAAGGGCAGTTCCCCCTGGCCACTTTCCCCACTTCCGCAGGGGAGCGGCACACCGCCGGCCGGCTTTCTCGGGGGCTGCACTGGTGTTCCCCTTAGATGTTCCCCTTAGATGTTCCTGGTGCATGCCGTCTCTCTCCTCCTTTATAGTCCTCCTCCGCCAATCCTAACTCGGCTGCCCACACGCCGAGTACGCTGCTCTCCTCCAATCAGGAGCAAGTCCTACAGTTTATTAGCTGAACTGGAGGCAGCTGTGTAGAAGCTGTTTTCTTCTCTCCCAGCGCCATATTGTGGGGGAGCAGATGCATAGAATAAGTCTTAATTCCAGTAACTTAGTCCAGTCCGGATTGCTCCCCACAAAAATCCTGATAAAATCTACATGTACAAAACTACAGGCTTTGTTTTACAAAGATTATTGAAGTTATGTAGTGAATTTTATCAATTTATTGCAAAAAATAAAGTTCAAATCAAATCTATCATATTATTCTTGGCACTCACATCTATTCATTTATCATCTCACTATGAAAATAAATGCAAACAAGACACAAGTAATTTTATGTCTAAATTATTGAGATAAGATTTTTCAATTGTATTTTCCCTACACAATCAGACAATTTGAGAGGAAACAAAAATGTTTATTTAAATGAACTTTATGCCTGACTCTCATCTTTTGACTTTCCAAATGACTAATGACTGCATAACCTAAGTAAGGCTCCCCACTGGGGAAGAGGTTCAAAAGGGAATTCAAATTTGTTGCATTGTTTCCTCCTAAAAGAGTGTTCTACTTGATAAGTTTTTGTGTGTTAATATACTTCAACTCAATTATGTATAATAATTTAGCATCATCTAGTATTCTTTCTGTATGGAAATTAACTCTTAAATGATAGTAAGCATTTAATGTAAGAATTTCCAACACAAAAAAATGATAAATATATACTTCTGAAATTTCCTGAAAATCTCTAAACATCTTGTTAAAGTGAAAAAATCTACTAATAATTGCTGCAGTCAAGATATGTTGAAGAATGCTAAAATTATTGGACATTAAAAAGAAACATGATATTTACATAACTTCTATGTATCTTTCATCAAGTTTACCAATTAATTTAGTTGCTAAAATATATATTGCAAGTTCTTTGGCACTGCTTTCTCCAGGTATAGTTTAACGACTTTCTTCTTGAGGAGGGTTGCTTTTTGTGAATGATATCGAACAGATAGGGTATCAAAAGAGATATTGGTGGCTGGCACCACGGCTCAATAGGCTAATCCTCTGCCTGCGGCACCAGCACCCCAAGTTCTAGTCCCGGTCGGGGTGCCAGTTCTGTCCTGGTTGCCCCTCTTCCAGGCCAGCTCTCTGCTATGGCCCAGGAGGGCAGTGGAGGATGGCCCAAGTCCTTGGGCCCTGCACCCACATGGGAGACCAGGAGAAGCACCTGGCTCCTGGCTTCGGATCAGTGCGATGTGCTGGCCGCGGCGGCCATTGGAGGGTGAAACCACGGCAAAAGGAAGACCTTTCTCTCTGTCTCTCTCTCTCACTGTCCACTCTGCCTGTCAAAAAAAAAAAAAAAGAGATATTGGTAACTTTAAAAGAAATGTGTAATAGAAGTGAACATCATCTGCAAGCCATATTGCTGGTGTGTGCTCCCTTAATATGATGCAAGAAGTAAGGCTTATATTCTGTAGGTTCCTCACTTTGCCCAAATCCATAACCTGGCTACTATGAGAAAATTACAAATATTGAGAGGTATTTTACAAATATCAACCATTACTCTGCAGAATGTCAAGGTCATGAGAGACAGGGAGATGGAGAAACTTACAGATAGAGGAGATTCATGAGCAGACTGTAGAGGCCAACGATGAGTAAATGCAGTGTGATATACTGGACTGCATCCTTGAACAGTTCAACAGCAGATTTGTGGAAATAATGGAAAAATTGGAATCAGTTCTGCAGTTTCCTTAAGAATAACGTAATAATGATAAGTTCATACTTTTGATAAACACATCATGGTTGTATAGAAAGTTAATACCAGGGAGAGGTGAGTGAAGGGTATTTGGAGACTCCCCTATCATATCTTCTTCAAATCCAAAACTATCTCAAAATAAGACAAAAAACAGCACTCCGCAAAATTTTCCAGATTAGTCATTTTCTTTTCTATCAAATGAAAATGAGAATTTGTTTGTAAGAAACAATATGCTTTCATGGCCTATTTTTATTTTTTTGTTTGTTTTCTGTTTATCTAGCATTCAATTCCTACCCTACTGCAAAACTGATTCCTTGTTCCAGATTTTCCTCTAAAAAGTCATGCCTTCAAAGCTGTATTCCTCAGTCCACATTGTTCAAATGGTGTAGCAAAGATGACTATGACTCAGCGATGAAGCAGTTCAGGAAGATACAGCTCCCCAGGTTGTGGTGAGTAATTCTGTGACAGCTCTGCCATCATCTTACCAAAGGCAACTCCATGAAATGGGACTGTTACTAAGATTTCTGATGGAGAGCTCCTCTTTCCTACAGGATTTAAAACCGACATGTGTTTAGAAATTCCACAACCAACATGGAGCAAGTATAACAAAAAGATAGAGATGCCAGTGACTTTGTTTCTGGCTCTGGTCAAGTTGTGTTTTATGTTCATGCTGCTTGTGCACTTTTCACTTCTATTGTCCAAATAAATCATTCTTTTCCAAAGTAATGTAGGCTGTGGTTTCCTGACTCTGCAACCAAAGAATACTAATACATTAAATAACAAAATGTGAATAAAACATCTCAAGATGCTTATGTCCATAGTATTTGGGTCTAGAATCAGACCTAACTGGTTTTGATATTATTAATTAATTATTAATAGTATCCATTGATTTATTATTGTTAAAAGATATGTAGTTATACTCTCTGTGACTTAAATAATGCTCTTTTGTTACTGTGGTCATTGTGCCTTTTCATTGGCATTATAAGAAAATTAAATTCTAAGAATTCTTATGTTATTTGATACTGTATACAAGAATATATAAATATATGCAGATATACATATAAATAGATAGATCATTGTATAGTCCTAAAACAATAGGTAATCCATAAATAGTATCTCTTTTCCTATCTTGTTTCTGATAGGAAAACTAACTTATCTTATCAATCACATATTTGTAGTTTTTAATCTCAAAAATGCCAGTATTTTGAGATTAATCAATCTTCAAGGAGGCAAACATGCTCCAAATGACCATATATAAGTTTCTATTGTTTCAATTGGAGTCATAGGAGCTCCTCCTACTTTGTATTTGACACTGGTTAGTATTTGTATATACTCATATATGCATAGCGATGGTATCAATTTTGTAACCACTAGGCACCTGTGAATTTTTCTATTGATTTGAAATTAAATAACATTAAAACTTCAAAACTTCTTAGCCACATTACAAGTGTTCAATAGACACACATGATAGTGACTGCCATATTTAGAACATATGATGGTACAAAAAGTTCCATTGCAAAGGGGTATGATAAAGTTTTTAAAAGTTAAGAGGGGGAAACTAGCTATTTTCAAATGAAAAATTTAATTTAGCTAGAATAGATGGTGGTGACATAATGATTGCAAGTGCCGTAAATCCTCTGGAATAAAACTCCTTGAGGTTAGTTTCCTTAGAATTTCCCATTGTGTGTAGAGCTGGGATTTACTACTCTGCAGAGAACACATTTAATCATCAAATTTTGCTTGTGGTGATTCCACATTCTGATAAAATCTGAGCTCTGGATGTCATACTCACTGTCCATTTAAAGGTCACTGCTCTACCTTATCCATCTGCAAAGTCATATGCATTAGTTAACAATTAAATTTTAAAGATGTCTAATACCAACTACTTTCTTTAGTGTTTCTCTGTTCTGATACACTTCCAACAGCACTGTCAGAGTAGTAGTTCTAAAAGCAGTTCTGATAGCAAATATATTTCTTAAAAAGTTTCAATAATTCTTGCTTACTGGGCAGTCCATATTCCTTAGTAGGATTTACAAAGCCTTTCTCATTATCAGCCTAACCTGCTACTTAGTCTCATCTGCCATTTCCCTCCTGACTTATCCAGGTAAACATGAGCTTTCTTCACTGTCACCTTTCAATTTTTAATTTTAACATGATTGATTTACAGATAAAGGAATTGACATTGAAAGACTAAAGTTGTTTTCAGGGTCATATTGTTAATAGGAATGAGGCAGCTAACAGAAAGTAGGTTGGTTTTGATTAAATATTCAACCTAGATAATGTCTCATTAACTTCTCCTAAAGAAATCAAATACAGGAAGACAGTAACTTTTCTTCATTTATCAAAGACAATAAAAATGAGGGGAAATAAGTTTGTAGGATTTTGATTCAAGAATCCAGAAATTTATGAGAACTGAAAGTCCTTTCCAGCTCTGAAGGAGTTGTGCAAAGGGCAAACTGTTGGAGACGCAGACTATGCAGGAATGGAGACTAGTATCTGTGCATATGTATTTCTTTCAAATGATTTCTTCATGGAATTCTTTTCCACATAGAGTTTAAGAACATATATATATATATACACACACACACACACACACATATATATATATATGAATATTGAAGGCTTTCAAATGTTCTGCATACAAAAACAAAAAGCTATGAAAAAATCAGAAAAAAAGTAAGCAACAAATAAGGGCACCACCTTTCACCAAATTCTGTAGGAAGATATGAACCTATTTAAATAACAAATTAGGGCTACTTTGATTCAATGATATAAGGGCCATGACCATGAAAACATGAATTTAAAGTGTACTGAGGGCCGGCGGCATGGCTTTCTTTGTTAATCCTCCTCCTGAGGCGCCGGCACCCCATATAGGAGCTGGGTTCTAGTCCCGGTTGCTCCTCTTCCAGTCCAGCTCTCTACTGTGGCCTGGGAGGGCAGTGGAGGATGGCCCAAGTGCTTGGGCCCTGCACCCGCATGGGAGACCAGGAGAGGCACCTGGCTCCTGGCTTCGGATCCGCACAGCGCCTGCCGTAGTGGTCATTTGGGGAGTGAACCAACGGAAGGAAGACCTTTCTCTCTGTCTCTCTCTCTCACTGTGTATAACTCTACCTGTCAAATAAATAAATAAATAAAAAGTAAAGTGTACTGAGATATGTAAGAGAAATTTTTCATTTTTCAGAACAGAAAATTTAGGTGACTGGAAAGGCAATAATTACTTAGTACCTCACACAGAAAATTGTTATCCACTCAGTTTTTTTAATATTATAGCTATTTACAAATTGAAATTTTATCAAATAACAGAATTGAATACTATGTTGGCTAAAGCACAGAATAATTTTTGAAAACTGGAAGCCTTTGGGACATTAATCGTCACATTTTTTTCAAACTATTTTCCATTTTGGTAAGCTTTTCTGTAACTAAAACAACTACAAATTATCCTGGGATGAAATGCTGAACAAAAAAATGCCTTCATCCAAATTTATAAATGTATGCTCAATGCTATTAACTATATAAATAATGGATCATACAAAATAATTACTTAGTGTTAGCAAAAGAATTCTAGCAACTGTCACAGAGGCCACATCACACCATCATAACATGCACTACAAATTAAGAATCACTGTTTTAGTTCTGGCCTGGTGGCGTAGTAGACTAAACCTCTGCCTGCAACACAGGCATCCCACGAGGGCGCCAATTCACGTCCAAGTTGTTCCTCTTTTGATCCAGCTCTCTGTTTATCGACTAGGAAAGTAGTGGAAGGCAGCCCAAGTGCTTGGGCCCCTGCACCTGCGTGAGAGAATTGGAAGCTGCGGGCTCCTGGCTTTGGATTGTCCCAGCTTCCACTGTTGCAGCCATCTGGGGAGTGAACCAGTGGGTGGAAGATCTTTCTGTCTCTTCCTCTCTGTGTAACTCTGCCTCTCAAATAAATACATCTTAAAAACAACCACTGTTTTATACTGTTTATTCTGTTGTATGAATGAATGCTATGTACAACAGAATGATTTAAAAAAGCTTTGGATGGATGGGCTATTTCTATCCTTATAACTTTTGGCTCTTGGACAAAGATATTAATTAATACTTAATTGAGTGGCTGATTGATTTGACTGACTATAATAAAAGAAACTGAGCTTATTTCACACCAGGATGTTTATAATCATGACCTTGATTATAATCTCCTCAAGAATGTTTTAATTCAATATGTAAAAGTTCAGCGAAGTCTACACACAGTTTGTGAAACATACAAGTGTGGAATTTGTGATCCACCAGATCTGAAGTTGCTCTGCAATTTATTAGCTCTGCAACCTTTAACAAATCTTATACAATCTGTGCTTCAGTTGTTTGAAAGTTTTCCCACAAAATTATGATAGTAGTTAAGTAATGCAACGAGTGAAAAGTTGTTCAATAAATCTTCTTTTTCTTATTTGTTGTGGATTTATCATGTGAGCAAGACATACTGGGTCCTTAAACACCCAGTCACTATGTACATCAGTGTGCAGTATCAATGCAGTACTGGTAAAAACAAAAACAAAACAAAACAAAACAAAAACAAAACAAAACAAAACAAAAAAACAAGCCAATTGTCAATTCCCAATCGTGAAAATGGCAAATGCCTTTTCTAGGCTATTTTCCAGTTTGTTTCTGTGCATTCGGTCTCATTGGGAGAGTGTTACCTGGTTCTTGACTTCCTTCAGTGTAGAAATAGTCTAAGCTGCAAAGCAAAACTGTTAATCTTCCCTATTCGTGGATGCCATTTAGGTGGTAATGTGAACCCAGAGAATAAGGCAACCTTAGATTGGGTCAGGGCTGTGAGAGCAAGCGCAGAAGGATCCTGGTTTGGGCTTTTTTGTGGTGATCACAAGTAACTCAGGTACAGAAGGAGATTTGATTGGTTGTGCCCTGGCATGCGTGAACGGGCTTGCCACATGAAATGGGAAGGAAGCAGGGGGAAGGGGAAGTTAGTGGCCGTTTTGGGCTGGGTTGTTCATGCTGGACATTTCTACTGGAAGTCCCCTTGCTCAACAATTCTAACTATGTAGTTAGAAACATTAAATTATTTGCTAGCTGGTGTTCATTTTATGATCAAATATCTTTGTGTCTCTAGGAATACACAGATAAATAAAACAAATCATTACTTAAAAACAGGTTCTTAGATAATAGAAAAATGAGAGAATTTATGCATGCATAAAAAGATATATATGAAAATATAAGAATATAATTAATTTATCTAAAATTTGCCATGAACCCCCCCTTTTTTTTAGTAGTCTAGCTAAATGTTAAGATTGTATATCTTTTTCATAAGTCATTTAGTAGATTTCTATAACTGAAGGACCTGTTGTTGATAATGACACTGGAATTAAAAGTCTATTTAATCAGAAACCACTTCCTAAATATTTAGAAAAAGACGCAATATTGAGAATTATTTGATTTATCTTTTTTTTTTTTTTTTTACTTTTTTTCTTTGACAGTCAGAGTGGACAGTGAGAGAGAGAAACAGAGATAAAGGTCTTCCTTTGCCATTGGTTCACCCTCCAATGGCTGCCACGGCTTTCGTGCTGCGGCCGGCGCACCAAGCTGATTTGAAGGCAGGAGCCAGGTGCTTCTCCTGGTCTCCCATGGGGTGCAGGGCCCAAGCACTTGGACCATCCTCCACTGCACTCCCAGGCCACAGCAGAGAGCTAGCCTGGAAGAGGGGCAACCAGGACAGAATCCGGTGCCCCAACAGGGACTAGAACCCAGTGTGCTGGCACTGCAGGCGGAGGATTAGCCTATTGAGCTGCAGCGCTGGCCCTGATTTATCTTTAATTAATATGTAAACCACTGACTTATCTTATGATTAAAATTCATCTTTATACAGAACCATATGAAGAAAAAAAATCCTTGCATTGCTTTTGAATAACAAATGATCATCAATCAAATAGAATATTTCCATATATTTGATTACAAATTGATGTGCTGGTCTTACTGAAGGTTTATTGATCTTCTAATTACCCATCAACTCATATGCATGGATTTTCCAGGAAATAATCTGAGCCAAAAAATATTTTAAAAATTTCCAAACAATAACAACTTCTGAACTCTTCAGAAGCCATAATACAGGACAGAACATCACATTGTCTGAGACTTCTAGTTGAACAAATCAGCAGCATGTCTTCTGTCATTTTATTTTCTTTTTAATCCCCATTATATGAGGAAACATTTATTGCAGACTTACAATGCTGTAGCTACTATTTATTTTTTATAGCACGCTATTAGAGAAGGAGTATTTTATATTCTTTATTTCACCACAAAGTCAAGTAACTTTCCCAAGGATTTATAGAGAAGAGATGCAAGCCATCAGCTCCCTCTGACGAGATGAACCAGCTGCAATGTAGCAGTGAGGAGCCAGTCCCTGCACATGCAAAGAATTTAGAGAACAGCATCCCAGTGACGTCGCTGTCTTCATCAAGGAAATTGCTGTTGGAGACCTGGGGCTTGGTGAAACTTGGAAAATGGGTCACTTAATGAATATTCACCATATCTAGATATAACTTCAACTGGGTTGTAGCTATAGTGGTCAAGGAAATCATTTTCTTTTTCCCCTCCTGTCCATTCAACATGCACCATGATGGGTCATGGACAGCAACTGCAGATGGGTGAGAAGAAATCGTCCAACAATAAGGACTGATGATACTGTCACTAGTTTACCACTCCGAAGAAGAAACAAACTGGGAAGGTGGGTTGAGGGAACTTTATTTTAGGTAGAAATTCAAGTTTCAGTTTCCTTTGGAGGTGGACTTTTTAATAACTGAACACATAAGAAATGACAAGAAAAGTTACTTGAACTTTATTAATCTGCAGTGCTACAATAAAAAAAAAGGTTATTTTATTCCACATATCATTAGTATGTCTCTGTTGTAGCTTCTGTACCTTATCAAAGCCACATGGCATTTCATTGAGTTCTCTATTGTTTCTGCCCCCTTTTGTCAATAACCTGACTCCTTTTAATAGTGAGGAATAACAAACAGTTAGATCAAATTGAGATTGTGATTTATGTAAAATATGTCAAAAGGAAGACAGTGGTTATATGTATATGAATGAGGATGGAGCCAAGGCTCACTAGGCTAATCCTCCGCCTGTGGCGCATGCACCCTGGGTTCTAGTCCCAGTTGGGGTGCCAGATTCTGTCCTGGTTGCTCCTCTTCCAGTCCCGCTCTCTGCTGTGGCTCAGGAAGGCAGTGGAAGATGGCGCAAGTGCTTGGGCCTTGCACCCACATGGGAGACCAGGAGGAAGCACCTGGCTCCTGGCTTCGGATCAGTAAGTGCCCTGGCCTTAGTGGCCATTGGAGGGTGAACCAACAGAAAAGAAGACCCTTTCTCTCTGACTCTCTCTCACTGTCTAACTCTGCCTGTCAAAAAAAAAAATGTATATGAATGAATATAATAACATTTGCTCTTAAGTGGTACCCAAAAGCCTCTATCCTAAGTTTGTATATCTCATGACAAATTACAGGTCATGAAGAATTATAAAAAAAGTAACTGTTTAGCACAAAATATTTGCTACAAAGGTTGTAATAATTTTCAAAAAACAGAGATTTGATTGGATGAAAAGTCATTTTGAGAAATCTTGTTTGTTTGGATATAGAAACCACAGGCACATGACATTCCCCAGAAGAGCCAGGATGTTTTCAGTATCTCTGTTTTCGGCTTGTCCATCCAGCTACCACGTGATTTCAGCAGCTTTCTTAATTATTCTAAACTTTAAATATAAAGTGAAGTTTTGTGCTTTGAGAATTCCAATTTGTACACTGTTGCATTAAGGGCCTCCTTCCACAAATGTTGCTATAAGTCACTCCATTGTTTCTAGGCTTGTCACTGGAACCAATAACAAACATTTTTGAGTTACACTTTCCAACCAAATGCAATTGGAATACATGCATTCTTAGGTTTCTGACAATTGAGTCACATAATTTTATATGTAACAGGTTATCATATGATTTGAAAGATAATAGAGTATTTGTGAAAAAATAAAGCAATAACTTTGAAAGAGTTAAAAGAAGTGAGTTTTTTGTGTCACTATGTATCACCCAACCATTGCAATTTTTTATTTGGTCACTGAAATGATTTTTTTCTGAAAATTGATCATCAGAAATGACCTGTTGTTTTGATGTTATAAAAACACAATTTATGTTACTCTAAGAGTGATTTTTTCCTAGTAAGGATCATTTATCTACAGAAAATAAATCAACTGAAAACTGCACAAGTGTGAAACATAGCTTATTTAGTTCAAATTTTTACAAGCGTACACTAGAACGTAATTCACTTATTTTTTCTAAATAAAAATTATTTTACACAGAACATGTATAGCTCCTAATGTGCTAACAATTTGATAATTAAGATAGAAGGAAAGGAGAATGCTGAATATATAAATAGGAAAATGAAATAGATGTCAAAAACCCAAAAGAAAAGCCGAATGAAAGAATATTGTTCACACAATGATATAAGGGAGGAAACGGAATAGAAGTTTCAAAAAAAAAAAAAAAAAAGGCCATGTAGATTTGTGTGTGTGTGTGTGTGTGTGAACCCACATACATACAAGGGAGAACAGAAAAACAAACCGATTTCTATATAGTAACATCTTTTCATAGAATAACAATTCCTTAATTGTAGTTCTTAAGAGAAGCTTCATTCTCATTCTTTTTTAGAAATAATTTATTTATTTAATTGAGATATAGAGTTATGGACAGAGAGAGGAGAGACAGAGAGAAGAGTCTTCCATCTGGTGGTTCACTATCCAAATGGCTACAACAGTTGGAGCTGAGCTGATGTGAATCACCCATGCGGGTGCAGCGGCCCAAACACCTGGGCCATCTTTCACTGCTTTCCCAGGCCGTAGCAGAGAGCTGGATCAGAAGTGGAGCAGCCAGGACTAGAGCCAGCTCCCACATGCAGTACTGGCTGCACAGGTGGAAGCTTCGCTGAGTGTGCCACAGCACTGGCCCCTATTCTCATTCTTGTAAGAAGAAATGGGAAAATTGTCTGGCTCCTTACCCATGTTTTGTGAACTTCATACAATTAACTCCCAGGCTAATAGTTTACAAACACCATTTACATTTTGAAGGTAAACCCACATTCAGCTCTGTTTAACATGAGTCCTCATGCATTTTAAAGCAGTTCCATGATTATAGAAAGCCAATATTTCCAAGCAGGAAATATGTAGGTCAAATACATTGGTCCAAATACATAGATTAAATAGTGACTTTCAAAAATATTTTCTTTTAAGTCACTGGTTTGGCCCAATTACCCTGTTTCTAGCATACACAATAATTAAGTAATGACATTCTCTATGGACAAGAATATGAGATTACAGGTGCATACCTCAAATTTATTAAGACAGAATTTATTTAAAGACACTAGAAAAAACCTGGAATTTGATTCATGTATATGTAGTTGAAAATTCAAGGTCTATTTCACTTATAAATGAGTTCACTTTAAGTATATTTCTTAAGTCTTCTAACTGGTTTCATTTTCTTTAAAATGGAGATCATAATATAATTTAAAGTAAACCACTATAAGTATTATAACTGATATTTGCTGAATATCTGTAATAAAATATTGCTGTATAAAACATTGTAGTGACAATTGTCATTGTCACAGTCTACAAATAATGGAACACAGGGTTTTCTTCCTTTTATTTTCTGTTGAATTAGATATTATCAATATGACATTTACTGTTTATGTCTAGTTTATATCTTATTATGAGTAAAAATATACAGGTAAATATGTGTATAAAGTATATAATATCTATTAAATATCCAAGTTACATGTATAACTATATAATTATATATATATATAACTGAAACACTTAATATATTCAATATATATTATGGCTAACTGCTTTCTATTTTTTTGTATGTAACTACTATCTAGCTATGTATATCTAATATATTCAGTAACTCCTGGTGAAAAACATTTTTAAAATAGCATGAGCTCACTGTTGGTTCATAAGCATTATATGAAATTAAATTCTGGGTGTCATTTTTTTTAATTTATTATCCATGTTTGACTAAAAGTTATCACCAAAATCTATAGCAAAACAAAGTTCACATATATTTTAATGCTAGTTCTTTTAAAATTTGCTTGCTCATTTTTCTTTTCTCTTTCATGTCTAAGTACATATTAAATGCATTTTCCTACATGTAAATTATATAAAAATATAATTTTTGCTTAATTTACATAGACCAAAATAATTTTATTTCATTTATTTTTATTTTTTAATTTTAGGGAAGTTTTCATGTAAAATATGAATATTTAAATATCTTACCAAATATGTTATTTTGTTTTTCTTACACCTGTCTTATATGAGGATCCTTCCTTGTATCTAAACGTTATCTATCTACTTTCTTTCAGTCTACTTCCCATTTCAAAAGAAGATGGGACAGCACTGTGGAGCAGCAGGTTAAGCTGCCCTCTGCAGCACCAGCATCCCATGTAGGCCCGTTTGAGTCTCAGCTGCCCCACTTCCAATCCACCTCCCAGAGAATATGCCTGGGAAATAAGCAAAGGATGGCCAGGTCCTTAAGCCCTTGTATCCATGTGGGAGACCCAGGAGAAGTTCCTGGCTCCTGGCTTCAGCCAGGCCCAATCCTGGCCATTGTGGCCATTTGGAGAATTAATTAGCAGATGGATTATCTCTCTCTCTCTCTCCTCTCTCTCTCTCTTTCTCTCCCTCTCTGACTGTGCCTCTCCTCTGTAACTCTGTCAAATAAATAAATAATTCTTAAAAAGAGAAAGAAGAAATACTCTATTTGAACTTAATTTAAGGACAGCATTGTCACTGCCATCTTTGCCCTTTAGTTCCAGGACTTCCAATTCAATCATTTATGTCCAAAAACTCAATATGAATGGTCAGATACATCTGTATGTGTACCTGTATTTATAAATAGCCAAATCTGCATCTTGGTACCAACAGTTATCGGGCAGAAGGGCAGAGAAAGGCAACAATTCAGAAAATCCTAAATATCATCTTTATCTAATTTTATAACTTACACAATGTTATTTAATTTTCAGTTTTATGTCTCTGTGAAATTTCCATTTAAGTTAGTTTTAAAATGTGCTTTTTCTTTCCCAAAGACATACCTGCTGACAGAATAGCTAAGAGTTTTCCTTATGTAATTAAGAACCTACCAAGTTATATATGACTTTTTTTTTAGACTTTAACAAAATTGCTTTATTTATTTGAAGGCAGAGTTGCAGATACAGTGGGAGAGACAGAAAGAGACAGATCGATCTTCCATCCATTTGTTCACACTCCACATGGCCATAATGGCCAGGACTGGGCCAGGACAAAGCCAGGAGCTTGGAACTCCAGCCAGGTCTCCCACAGGAGTAGCAGAGCCCAAGCACTTGAGCAAATTTCCACTGCTTTCTCAGAGTCATTATCGCAGGGCTGGATTGGAAGTAGAGCAGCTGGACTTGAACCAGTGCTCATATGGGATGCAGGCATTGAGGCTGGCAGTGTAATCTGCTGCATCACAACCCTACCCCCATATATAACCTTTTAAGTGATTTCAATTAATATAAGTATGTATATGTTATTCAGTTGTATACTATAGCATTTTAAGGAGACAATGGGGAACATACATAGTGTGCTGTTCTCAGAGACTTTATAATCTTGTATTCAGTACTTAACACTAAGCATCTACTATGTGCCAGGAAGTAATGTGGGAGCCAGAGATCCATTTTTGAAAACAAACTCCATCTTATAGAGCTTTCAAGAACAGAAATAACAAATGTGAAAGATAGAATAGTGTCCAAAAAAATTTGGCTGGCGCCGCGGCTCAATACGCTAATCCTCCACCTGTGGCACCAGCACACCGGGTTCTAGTCCCGTTCAGGGTGCCGGATTTTGTCCCGGTTGCCCCCAGGCCAGCTCTCTGCTGTAGCCCGGGAGTGCAGTGGAGGATGGCCCAAGTGCTTGGGCCCTGCACCCCTGGGAGACCAGGAGAAGCACCTGGCTCTTGCCATCGGATCAGCGCGGTGCGCTGGCCGCAGCGCGCCAGCCGCGGCGGCCATTGGAGGGTGAACCAACGGCAAAGGAAGACCTTTCTCTCTGTTTCTGTCTCTCACTGTCCACTCTGCCTGTCAAAAATAAAAAAAATAAAAAGCAAGTTATATATGACTAATACCACCCATATAGAATTATCCACTAACAAATGCTTCATACAACTTATCTCAAATATTTGGAAAATTTTGTTGCCACTTGTTTTGCAATAAGGAGATTTACAAATTCCATAACAATAGTATTGTGAAACCATTGTAATATCCATTTTCCTAGCCCCAGTACCAAATTTTGATTCTGTCTGTTTGTTCAAATGAAACAAGCAATAGATCTTTTGAAGCAGATGGTGCAGTGCCTCATTGTGAACAAGAAAGCAAAATTGCTGCATTTCAGAAAGAACGCAATTTTTTACATTAGAGTCAACAAAGATACAAATATTTCTTAAAAGAGTATAATATCCAATAAAAAGTTAATTCAGATACCAAACACTGTATATCCACTCTTTCCCTGGCACGGTGAAACTTATCATCAGCTTCAGAAATATCTAAATATTTTATCAACATTTTTTAAAGATATTTATTTACTTTAAAGGTAGAGTTACAGAGAGAGGGAAAGAAATAGATAGAGATAGACATAGAAATGAGAGAGAGAGAGAGAGAGAGAGAGAGAGTCATTTTGCATCTACTGATTTACTCCCCAAATGGCTGCAATGGTTGGCAGGAGCCAGGAGCTTCTTCCAGGTCTCCTATGTGGTTGCAGGGGGCCAAACACTTGGGCTGTTTTACTAAGATTCTAGTGATAAATCTTCATGGCCCACCGGTGACTGCCTTCACACTGTGTTCTCACATGGCCTTTCCTTCGTAATAAGCACACAGAGAGTAGGTAGTGAGCTCTCAGGTATCTTAAAGAGGGCACACATCTTGGGCCTGGTACTATGGCATAGCAGGTAAAGCTGCCGCCTGCAGTGCTGGCATCATATATGGGTGCCGGTTCAAGACCCAGCTGCTCCACTTCCAACTCAGCTCTCTGCTATGGCCTGGGAAAGCAGTGGAGGATGGTCCAAGTCCTTGGGCCTCTGCACCCACATGGGAGACCCGAAAGAAGCTCCTAGCTCTTGGCTTCGGATCGGAGCAGCTCCAGCTGTTGCTGCCAACTGGGGAGTGAACCAGCAGATGGAAGAATTATACTGTGTGTGGTGATCAGGATTTCAGAGGGCAATTAGGTTAAATGAGATCACAAGTGTGAGCTCCTATTCTGACTGGATGTGTGCCTTATTTTTTTTTTTTTTTAAAGATTCATTTATTTATTTGAAAGTCAGAGTTACACAGAGAGAAGGAGAGGCAAAGAGAGCGAGAGGCTTTCCAAGTGTTAAATACTCTCATGGGCTATTCAGCCGGATCCAAATGACTTAGGGGCTGATTCTGAGGCCAGAGTGCTGTTTAGGACATCTGCCATTCTATGAGTCTGCTGTTACCCTGCTTCCCATGTTGGACTGTTCTCTCCCTATTTGATTCTATCGGTTAGTATAGTCTGGTTTGTGTGATCCCTTTGACTCTTAGTCTTATAATTATGATTTATTGTGAACAGAAATTGATCACTTGGTCTAGTGAGATGGCATTGGTACATGCCACCTCGATGGGATTGAATTGGAATCCCCTGGTATGTTCCTAACTCTACCGTTTGGGGCAAGTCAGCTTGAGCATGTCCCAATTTTTACATCTCTTCACTCTCTTTTTCCCACTCTTATATTTAACAGGGATCACTTTTCAGTTAAGTTTCAACACTTAAGAATAATTGTGTATTAATTACAGAATTCAACCAATGGTATTAAGTAGAACAAACAAAAAAAATACTAAGAGGGATAGCAAATTGGGTATAGAAGGAACATTCCTCAATACAATCAAAGCAATTTAAGAAAAACCCACAGCCAGCATCCTATTGAATGAGGAAAAGTTGGAAGCATTTCCACTGAGATCTGGTACCAGACAGGGATGCCCACTCTCACCACTGCTATTCAATATAGTTCTGGAAGTTTTAGCGAGAGCCATTAGGCAAGAAAAAGAAATTAAAGGGATACAAATTGGGAAGAAAGAAGTCAAAGTATCCCTCTTTGCAGATGATATGATTCTCTACTTAGGGAATCCAAAGAACTCTACTAAGAGACTATTGGAACTCATAGAAGAGTTTGGCAAAGAGGCAGGATATATAATCAATGCACAAAAATCAACAGCCTTTGTATACACAGGCAATGCCACGGCTGAGGAAGAACTTCTAAGATCAATCCCATTCACAATAGCTACAAAAACAATCAAATACCTTGGAATAAACTTAACCAAGGACGTTAAAGATCTTTATAATGAGAATTACAAAATCTTAAAGAAAGAAATAGAAGAGGAAACCGAAAAATGGAAAAATCTTCCATGCTCATAGATTGAAAGAATCAACATCATCAAAATGTCCATTCTTCCAAAAGCAATTGAGAGATTCATTGTGATACCAATCAAGATACCAAAGACATTCTTCTCAGATCTGGAAAATGATGCTGAAATTCATGTGGAGACACAGGAGACCTTGAATAGCTAAAGCAATTTTGTACAACAAACCAAACTGGAGGCATCACAATACCAGATTTCAGGACATACTATAGAGCAGTTGTAATCAAAACAGCATGGTACTGGTACAGAAACAGATGGATAGACCAATGGAACAGAATAGAAACACCAGAAATCAATCCAAACATCTACAGCCACCTTATATTTGATCAAGGATCTAAAACCAATCCCTGGAGTAAGGACAGTCTATTCAATAAATGGTGCTGGGAAAACTGGATTTCCACGTGCAGAAGCATGAAGCAAGACCCCTCCCTTACACCTTACACAAAAATCCACTCAGCATGGATTAAAGACTTAAATCTATGACCTGACACCATGAAATTATTAGAGAACATTGGAGAAACCCTGCAAGATATTGGCACAGGCAAAGAATTTCTGAAAAAGACCTGGGAGGCACAGGCAGTCAAAGCCAAAATTAACTATTGGGATTGCATCAAATTGAGAAGTTTTTGTACTGCAAGAGAAACAGTGAGGAGAGTGAAGAGGCAACCGACAGATTGGGAAAAAATATTTGCAAATTATGCTGCAGATAAAGGATTAATAACCAGAATCTACAAAGAGATCAAGAAACTCCACAACAACAAAACAAACAACCAACTTAACTGCTGGGCCAAGGACCTCAATAGACATTTTTCAAAAGACTGTGAAAGAGAGAAAAAGAGAGAAAGGTCTTCCTTTTCTGTTGGTTCACCCCTCAATGGCCACTGTGGCTGGCGCACCACGCTGATCTGAAGCCAGGATCCAGCTGCTTCTCCTGGGCTCCCATGCGGGTGCAGGCGCCCAAGGACTTGGGCCATCCTCCACTGCCTTCCTGGGCTACAGCAGAGAGCTGGACTGGAAGAAGAGCAATCAGGACAGATCCCGGTGCCCCAACAGGTACTAGAACCCGGGGTGTCGCTGCCGTAGGCGGAGGATTAGCCCAGTGAGCCGCGGCGCCAGCCTGTAGTATTTCAATTTTAAAAATGGTAAAAATAGGCCAGCGCCACGGCTCACTAGACTAATCCTCTGCCTTGTGGCGCCGGCACACCGGGTTCTAGTCCCAGTCAGGGCACCAGATTCTGTCTCGGTTGCCCCTCTTCCAGGCCAGCTCTCTGCTGTGGCCCGGGAGTGCAGTGGAGGATGGCCCAAGTCCTTGGGCCCTGCACCCCATGGAGACCAGGATAAGTACCTGGCTCCTGCCATCGGATCGGCGCGGTGTGCCGGCCGCGGCGGCCATTGGAGAGTGAACCAACAGCAAAGGAAGACCTTTCTCTCTTTCTCTCTCTCTCACTGTCCACTCTGCCTGTCAAAAAAAAAAATGGTAAAAATAAAAGACATACTTTAATTGAGAACTTTGCAAAGATCTGATATCAACTGGAGGAAGCAACAAAGTCCCGATAGACTATTTTACCATCTGTAAAAACATACAATACATACATGCACACACACACACACACACACACAGGTTCAGTTTTGGTTATTTGGAATTGTCATGCTACCACCAACATTAAATTTGCACGTAACAAGCCACTTTTCCCAGGGAAAATACAAACTTAAATACCTGTTAGTCTTTGGTCACAGTATTTTAAAAATTTGGTCAATATTTAGCCTTGTTTTATGTGTATTTTTATTGGAAGATGCTTCATTGAATACAGTCATGTACTGCATAATGATATTTCAGTCAAGGAACGATTGCAGATTCAATGGTGGTCCCGTAAAATTACATTGTCTGGTGATGCAGGACTCAGTGTGCATAAACACACTCTATGATATCTGCATACAGAGAAAATCACCAAGCCACACATTTCTCAGATCATATCCCTGCTGTTAAGGGAAGCATGATTGCATATACTGTTAATTCATTAACACTGAACTCATGGACAAGAGCAGTATAACTCATGTCTGAACAAAACTTACCTGACATAAAAATGTTCTCTGTAAGCACATCCAAGCTTCTTGCACTCAGAAATGCTAAAAACCTGTTAAGACTACTTTTAGGAATCATTTTAAACAGAAAAATCATGAGCAAAAAGCTCCAAAAAATGCAAAAACTTGGTTTTAAATACACACAAAAAAAGGCTTAAGACACGCCAATTTTACTTGATCTCAGCTAGGAATGCGTATACAGAAAGACTCGCTCTTTTTGCGGATATGCTCATGCATGTGTCCAGAAATGAATAACTTCAAAATAACTCCAAGTACTGGTTTTCCAGTTACAAGTACATCTTCTGTGATAGGCAACTTGCAAATGCTGAAACACAAAAAAAATAGATTTTATCACAGTTGTGTTTTGCTGTGTGTTAACTTACATATATGTGTGCAAATAATCTTCAAAAAGTTCAGAAAGAATGCATATTTTGAAAAAAAGATATTCATAAATATATCTGTGACAAAATAAACTTGCCTTTTCATTTTATTTTCCCATGAGTATTTATAAGTATCCTTAGATAATAAATGTGTTTCTCTAAAATCCTGATACTTACCTGTTCCTTCAACAGACACAATCCAGAATTACTGAAGGAAAAAAAAAAAAGTCTTTATATGACAGGATTGTAATGAAAATAGCTTTCTTTTTTCGTTGGGAAGTAAGGAATTACACTAGATGGAGAAATTGTTTTTCAACTGTCATGTGCTGTATAGCTAACTAATCAACCATCTTGAGAATCCTACACAAGGTGTTTTAGTGATTCAAAATAAATTCCCATTATTTTTTTTCAAAAATGTTTAGATAAGATTATTTCCTATACCAGTCTTCCTTTCAACAGAGGATGATTTTAAGATATACTAACCTGTTTTATTTAAACTTAATTTAGACACTATTTGAAATCAAAGTTTGTGTGACAAGATCCTAATAACTTGCTAAGACATCTTCAAAGTCTTTTACATCAGTGTTTCTCCTTCTTCTTCTCCCCCACTGTTAAATGTATTCCTTTGACAATCTACTGTCCACTGAGATTAAAGTCTCTAGACCAGTTTACTTAGAAGAACAAAGGATGCATAGAAGCAGCAACTTCATATAAAGAAGGTTTGCAGGTTCACTAACTCCAATTCTTCTGCTATTTTCTCCTGCAGGAAATATATTTGGATTGCTGGAATGTGAAGTTCCTGATTACAAAAAAAAAAAAAAAATTAAAAAAAAAAAACCTAAATGTGGAAATAAATTTCTGAACAGGGGAAATATTGTCAACATTTAATTTATTTGCCTTCTGCCATGCACATTGCTGTGAATTCTTCATATGCCTGTTACTCTCTTGTGCAAATGCATTATTTATATTGAATAAGCAATTGACAATCTCCTACAACTGTGCCTCCAACTCACTTAATTTTAAATGGTAAGATAGGGGAAAAAGATATATTTACTTGAAATATCAGCTCTTTAAGCTGAGTATTTGCTTCTTTCTTATGTATTTTTTCTTTGCTCTGATCTTGAAACAAAATGAGGAAAATAATAAAATAAAAATAGGATGGAAAAGATCTATTGCCCAGACACATTTTCTGCTATTTTAACCAATAATAAAAACTTATAATTATAAAGACCAAATATCTGCACTCTTCTATGAAGTGGCTCTATGAATTATTTAGGCTTGGAGAAAGGAAGAATTGTTGAATAATCTATTGTAGATTATACCATCAAACACTGCTGTGGAACAAATTACCTCATAGAATGAAATTTCTCCTTAGTATTTACATTAATGTTTCTGTAGGGAAAATTTATGAACAACTGTAAAAATAAAAGTGATAATTGAGGTGGAAAATTTAAGGCTATAGGATGGCTGAGACTTTACTCATTATCTCAGTTTCTCAAATCCCTTACTGAGCTATTCTTCATGGAAGTATAAAAAGTAATTATTGAAATTTCTCAGTATTTGTCCACCTCAGTAAGAGTCAGTGTTTTACCATTATCTTTTGTGCATGTAATGGACCAGTTTTATTTTTTTTTTAACTTTGGTTGAGTCATTTTGCTTATTTTGCTGACGTTTTCTTAACTGTTTTATTGGTTATAATACTTTCCTATTTTACTTTATAGAATTTGTAAATATCAAATGCCAAATGCTCACAAAGTATAACTTTCCCTACAAATGTAACTCTCTGAAAATTGTAATTAGCATAGTTATAATAACTATCATTAGGAAAATCTAAAAATAAATATTAAAAAATTAAAAGAATTCAAAAAGAAATATCCTTGTTTGATTAGAATCAGTCTTTTTCAATTTGACCAAAAGCTCACTTTGACTTTTTAAAGTTAAAAGTTCTAGAAAGAGCAAAGAAAAAGTATCCAGACAATTTGAAAGCATAATATTACGAGTACCAATCTTCTGATTTCCTATGTCTTAAAAAACTTAATATCCTACTGAGTTAATTCCAGTTTTTGTTTCCATCTTAATAGTTGACTTCAAAAAAGTTTTCTGTATGAAAGCAAAATAAACAAACTATGTAACCTAATATTAAATTGCAATTTTGACACAATCTCTGAAATCTAAAGGGTATCCCAAGGAAAAGACTGTCAAATGCAAAAATTACAAAGAAAATTAATCAAAATTGGTGCGATTATTCTTAGACGAAGGCTATAAAAGGAGAATTGAGCAGAAGAAATATTTCATAGAGAATGATTGGTGACCTTTTCACCCTCTTCTCATTCCATGTGAGGAGGGTTGGAGAAGGCTGATAAGTTCATTTCTGTCCTAGAGATGGAGAGTTTCACGTCGTGCTTGTCATACACTATATACCCAGCCGATCCAAGACACCTTAAGAATACAAGGTTCATAGAGATTCACAATAAAATGTCACTGTTTCTTATTAAAATATGAATAATATTTAGTTGTTATTACACTCATTTCACCAGAGGAGGATTTTATGATACATGAAATTATTTATTTAAATTTAATTTAACCACTATTTAAAATCTTGTTTCCTGCAACAGAAAATAACAGTGCACAGGTATCTGACTCATTCTAAAAGAACCAGCTAAGATGCAGAGATTAGGGAGTTGTGATGGAATAAACATACACCAGTAGAAGTTATATGGGGGTAAAGAATGGACAAGGGATAATCAAAAAAGTTCATGGAAAATGTACATTATGAAATAACTGCATAGATTTCAAAAATTTTGCATCCAAATGCAGAGGCACAAAGAAGAATCTATCTTTTCAATAACAACAAATTTTTTTTTAACAGGCAGATTTAAACAGTGAGAGAGAGAGAGACAGAGAAACAGAGAGACAGAGAGAAAGGTCTTCCTTTCCATTAATTCCCTCTCCCCCCCCCCCAGATGGCCGCTACAGCCTGCGTGCTGTAGCTGAGACGCTGCACCAATAGGAAGCCAGGAGCCAGGTGCTTCCTCCTGGTCTCCCATGCGGGTGTAGGGCCCAAGCACTTGGACCATCCTCCACTGTACTCCTGGGCCACAGCAGAGAGCTGGCCTGGAAGAGGGGCACCGGGACAGAATCCGGCGCCCCAACGGGACTAGAACCCCGGGGTGCCGGCACCACAGGCGGAGGATTAGCCAAGTGAGAAGTGATACCAGCCAATAACATCAATTTTTAATACCCGAGACTGATTACTTTACAAAGGAAAGATACTTATTTAGCTCATGCTTCTGAGTAAATATTTAGCTCAAACTTCTGGAAGTTTAAGAACATGGCACCAACATATACTTGTCATATAATGAATGCCCTCATCCCAGGTCATGACATAGTATACAGCATCACGTAAACACAAAGAGGAACAGAGGCAAAAGACCAGAGAGCCTGGTTTTAAAGCAAAGCAATTCCCATGATAACCCATTAATGCACTAATTCATTCATTTATGAATGAGCTAAAATTATTCACTAGGACAGAACTCTCAAGACCCAATCCCCTCTCAAACTGGTCCCACATCTTAATATGCCACGAGAGTGAGTTTTCAACATGAATTTTGGTGAAGCTTTAGACTATTGCAATTTTGCCTCAGATATATACTGTAGAAAGGGTTATCTACAATCAAATCTAGTCTATGATTTAAATTATTATGCCATACATTCTGCATTCTGCATAGAGACTATGTGTGTGACAAAATGAGTTTTAGACTGTCGTTTACTTACACAAAATATATGGACTTTTCTAAGTTTCAACCTGATGTCATGAGAAAACCTTCCACTCAAGAAAGTTTTATAAATAATGGAAGCCAAAAAGAGTTAAGTTCCATTTCATCAAGTCATGGGTCATGCTTCTGAACACTCATGAAAAGAAAAGAACAAAAAAAGCGAACCTATCTTTTACTTGATCAAATGATGTTAAATTGGTTTCAATTCGGAAGCTCCACAATCATTCTGATTCTTCCCCTTACTAATTAATATTTTGCCATTTTCCGCATAATCCGTATTTTCTAGAAGTCTTAGTCAATAATTTTATGTTTTCACCATTAATATCTTACCCATCAAATCTTGCCTCATTCGGCCGGCACCGCGGCTCAATAGGCTAATCCTCTGCTTGCGGCGCCAGCACACCGGGTTCTAGTCCCGGTTGGGGCACCGGATTCTGTCCCGGTTGCCCCTCTTCCAGGCCAGCTCTCTGCTGTGGCCAGGGAGTGCAGTGGAGGATGGCCCAAGTGCTTGGGCCCTGCACCCTATGGGAGACCAGGAGAAGCACCTGGCTCCTGGCTTTGGATCAGGTTGGTGCGCCGGCCGCAGCAGCCATTAGAGGGTGAACCAACAGTAAAGGAAGACCTTTCTCTCTGTCTCTCTCTCTCTCTCTCACTGTCCACTCTGCCTGTCAAAAAAATAAATAAATAAAAATAAAATAAAAATAAAAAAAACAAATCTTGCCTCATTCCTTTATGCTGTGTCTCTAGAACCTCTTGAAAGTTTTAAAATGTATCCTTGCCTTCAATATACCAGTGTTTTATATATCTTCTAATGCTAGTTTTCTTTAATTTTTTTTAACTTTTATTTAATGAATATAAATTTCCAAAGTACGATTTATGGATTACAATGGCTTCCCCCCTATACCGTCCCTCCCACCCCCCACCCTCCCTTTTCCCACTCCCTCTCCCCTTCCATTCACATCAAGATTCATTTTCGATTATCTTAATATACAGAAGATCAGCTTAGTATACATTAAGTAAGGATTTCAACAGTTTGCTCCCACACAGAAACATAAAGTGAAAAATAATAGATGATTTTTTTTAAATGATGATAAAATCAGATCAGACCTATTGTCATGTTTAATCCCAGTGAGAGTCAAGTTGGGAGTTGATAAGTTGGGAGTTGATAATTTCTTTTTTTTTTTTTTTTTTTTTTACAGAGGATCAGTTTAGTATACATTAAGTAAAGATTTCAACAGTTTGCACCCCCATAGAAACACAAAGTGAAATATATTGTTTGAGTACTCATTATAGCATTAAATCTCAATGCACAGCACATTAAGGACAGAGATCCTACATGAGGAGTAAGTGCACAGTGACTCCTGTTGTTGACTTTACCAATTGACACTCCTGTCTATGGCATCAGTACTCTCCATATGCTCCAGTCATGAGTTTCTAAGGCTATGGAAGCCCTCTGAGTTCTCCGATTCCTGTCTTGTTTAGACAAGGTCACAGTCAAAGTGGAGGTTCTTTCCTCCCTTCAGAGAAAGGTACCTCCTTCTTTGAAGATCTGTTCTTTCCACTGGGATCTCACTCACAGAGATCTTTTGCCAGAGTGCCTTGGCTTTCCATGCCTGAAATACTCTCATGGGCTTTTCAGCCAGCTCCGAATGCCTTTAGGGCTGATTCTGAGGCCAGAGTGCTATTTAGGACATCTGCCATTCTATGAGTCTGCTGAGTATCTCACTTCCCATGTTGGATCACTCTCCCCTTTATTTATTCTATCGGTTAGTGTTAGCAGGTACTAGACTTGTTTATGTGCTCCCTTTGACTCTTAGTCCTTTCATTATGATCAACTGTGAACTGAAATTGATCACTTGGACTAGTGAGATGGCATTGGTACATGCCACCTTGATGGGATTGAATTGGAGTCCCCTGGTATGTTTCTAACTCTACCATTTGGGGCAAGTCAGCTTGAGCATGTCCCAAATTATACATCTCTTCCCTCTCTTATTCCCACTCTTATATTTAACAGGGATCACATATCAGTTAATTTTCAACACTTAAGAATAACTGTGTATTAATTACAGAATTAAACCAGTCATATTAAGTAGACAAAAAGAAACTACTAAGAAGGATAATGTATTAAGTTGTTCATTAACAGTCAGGGCTATGCTGATCAAGTCACCGTTTCCCATAGTGTCCATTTCACTTCAGGAGGTTTCCTTTTTGGTGTTCAGTCAGTTGTCACCAATCAGGGAGAACATATGGTATTTGTCCCTTTGGGATTGGCTTATTTCACTCAGCATGATGTGTTCCAGATTCCTCCATTTTGTTGCAAATGACTGGATTTCGTTGTTTCTTACTGTGGTATAGTATTCTAAAGAGTACATATCCCATAATTTCTTTATCCAGTCTACCGTTGATGGGCATTTAGGTTGGTTCCAGGTCTTAGCTATTGTGAATTGAGCTGCAATAAACATTAGGGTGCAGACCGCTTTTTTGTTTGCCAATTTAAATTCCTTTGGGTAAATTCCAAGGAGTGGGATGGCTGGGTGGAACGGTAGGGTTATCTTCAGGTTTCTGAGGAATCTCCAGACTGACTTCCATAGTGGCTTGACCAGTTTGCATTCCCACCAACAGTGGGTTAGTGTCCCTTTTTCCCCACATCCTCGCCAGCATCTGTTGTTGG